>NC_056747.1:663419204-663509204 GCF_019279795.1 Protopterus annectens
TACAGTTTCTTAGCAATTAGCACTTAAGAATTACAAACTGTGCCTTTCTGGAACCACTGTCAGCATTCACTAACAACACACTTGATCAGTTCTCACCGAAGATGTTTAAAGAAGCTTACCAAACACAAAACCTTAAATCAACTTCTACTAGTTTTGTAGCTATGTCACAATCTTTCAACACTTATTTTCTAGGCCAGCGTACTGGAGAAGGGAAAGGGACAAACTGCACTTCAATGCTGCCAGCACCCTGAGTCTAACAAGTGTTCCAAGTTAACAGAAGGTCAGCTAGGGGCAAGAAATCAAGTAAACAGTAGCTGCTCTCCTCTCTGTGAGGTATCTGAAACTAGATGCTTCAGTGTCTGCCTGCTAGTGCGGAGCAAAAGGGTAAGGCAGACGATTTTCTTAACAATTCTGTACGATGAAAAAAAATTCAGAGTCACAAACAAAGGAACAAGATGTAGTGGATCCACCATGATAAACTGTATCTTGTTTAAACAAGTGATTAACTCACTGAACAACTCAACCCTTAAAAATGTCTCATCTCCACCTGACATTACAAACATCGTAAAACAGACATTTTCTATAGGGGACAAACCCTTGTGCAGCAATCATATGGATGACTGTCCCTGTGTTAACATTCTTGGACTCTGTCAAATACTAAGACAAACTGTGGGCATCCTGTGATGTAATCACACAGCATGTTTGTGCACCTAGGGAGTTGGGACATTAAACACGTCAGCTGCAGAGTGATCAACAACTTTTTGTCTGGAGGGGGGACCCAATCAATAATGCTATTAGGTTAAACAGGCATGCAGATCTCTTTTAACTCCTAGATTATATGCAGCACACACTATCATGGAACAGGGTTGGGAGAGAGCATTGTTTTTCACTGAGATGAGGGCAACTCAATCACACTCTTAACAGATGGAACTTTCATTTCATATGAACACACGTAATTTGACAAGATCTCTAAAGGATGCCTGCAATACTGTGTAGAAGTCATCTCAAAATGTGGGCAAACAAATGTCTGTTTCATGTTCTGCTCCTTCCATGCAGCCTGTCTTTGATTCATGTACTTAATAATCCCATCCTGCAATTCCCTGTAACTCACATATCTTCATTACGATATCCTCCCCATTTCCTTCTATTCTGTTTGTTTTGCCTCTGTTACTAGCTGTCCCTTCTCTTGGAAACGTTTCCAACAATCCTTCAGTGCTCTTGTCCTCCTTGTCTAGTGTCTAGCACTCAAACATTTCTCCTGTCACACATTTTTTTTTACCAGAGTTCTAACATACTGCTTTCATTATTTCATATTCCACGTGAACCTGTAAATAAATAAATAAATAAATGTCAGTGAAATTAAAGTTGTTGCATTTCATGCACGGCAAAGCCCTGCACTCCAGTCAAATCTAAGGTCACTGTACCTCAAAGTAAAAGGACATTTCACATTTCAGTGAATCCCTCTCTAAATGCATTTCCACACTTAAGACTGTTCTCTTTGCTTCTCTTTACCTCTAGCCTTGTACTGGAGCTGCTATAAGATTCAGCCACACTGCAACTCTTTCAACAGTTGGTTTCCTGCTTGGAATCATCATCTTTCCCACTCTTCTCACTTCAATGTACAACCTACACATTTCCTCATTACATCTCATACCTACAGATAATCACTTACTGTCCTGCACTGCTCTTCTCTTGCTGTCTGCTGTTGTACACCATTGTGCTGCTGCCCTATCTACCCAACCTTCAGTACTTGCTTACACTATCTACACTCTACCCATAAGGCTATTACTTCTCCCTCCCCCCTTTTACCCTTCCTACAACACACATAGGATATCTATTTACCCCTTTTACCCTTCCTACAACATGCAGAGGATATCTACTTATCCCTTTTACCCTTACTAGAACACACAGAGGATATCTACTTACCCTTTTACCCTTCCCACAACACACGGAGGATATCTACTTGCCCCTTTTACCCTTTCTACAACACATGGATGACATCTACTTACCCTTTTACCCTTCCTACAACACACAGAGGATATTTACTTACTGTTTTACCCTTCCTACAACACACAGAGGATATCTACTTACCCGTTTACCCTTCCTACAACACACGAAGGCTATCTACTTACCCCTTTTACTTTTCCTACAACACATGGAGGATATCTACTTACCCATTTTACCTACCCTTTCTACAACACACGGAGGATATCTACTTACCCCTTTTACACTTCCTACAACATATGAAGGATGTCTACTTACCCCTGTTGCCCTTCCTACAACACAGGGATATCTACTTACCCATTTTACCCTTTCTATAACACACATATCTACTTACCCATTTTACCCTTTCTATAACACATGGAGGATATCTACTTACCCCTTTTACCCTTTCTACAACACACAGAGGATATCACCTTACCCCTTTTACCCTTTCTACAACACATAGAGGATATCTACTTACCCCTTTTATCCTTTCTACAACAAACGGAGGACATCTGTTACCCCTTTTACCCTTCCTGCAACACACGGAGGAGATTTATTACCCCTTTTACCCTTTCTGCAACACAAGGAGGATATCTACTTACCCCTTTTACCCTTCCTACAACACATGGATGACATCTACTTACCCTTTTACTCTTCCTACAACACACAGAGGATATCTACTTTCCTCTTTTACTCTTCCTACAACACACGGAGGATATCTACTTAACTCCTACTTCCATCTACTTCTACTGCACTCTTGGGGAGGGTACAGCCCCTTTTACCAAGGCAGTTTATAGAGTTCTCAACTGCTGTACCTTGCTTCATGGGGGAATTCTAGTCTGACCTTTATCAATTACCCTAACAACATCCATTATAACATTTCATGTCACTTGATATATGCCTACATGCTCTCCCTCTCATCTCCCCTTGTCATGGAAAGGACTAGCCATTCTTTATGGTGACTATGAATGCTACAGCTTCTTGGTAACTTTAATGAGCATGTTTTCTTCACATAATACTAAACAGTATGCACCAGCATCATTCAGTAGTACAGTTTTGCTCTGCTAAACCCATGTCATAACCACTACTGCACAGCCCTCGCCAAGAACAGCTGCATTACCATTCCCAGCTCCATCTTTCCTTCACCTTGATCTCTAAATTGTTATAGATCAGCTAATACCCCACAATACTTTACTGTACAGCAGTAAATTATTACATATTCTCTCTGTCCTCTGCCTATCAAATCTCAATTTTCATGACCACTCACAGACTTGACTCTGAGAAATGTACCATTTTATGTAATTATTACTTGACTAAGGAATGATATCTCCACTCTGTCATTCCATAGCCTTCATTCTTTTTCAGAGTACAAGGCACACGTGTTAAATGCCTCACTGTAAATGCCTCAAATTTGCTGCCTGAAATCAAAGGGTGCTACAACTACTGGATAGCATACTGGGAAAACTGCAGAATTTCATCATGTGCTTACAAAGTACTCTTCACTTTTTAAGGTGTATTAATCTGAGTTTTATTTATATGCTGCTACCAAATGTGATTTCATGGTTTTATCTTTGTGCTGCTCTAACATTACTTCTTAGCTGCATAGACTGTACCGATTCCTGTTCTGCTAGTTCTCATCATTATCCACCATATGTCACTCTGGACCTCTGCATGAGCTTGTGTTTGTCTTTCTCAGGTCATACCCAAAAAACTGTTATGTGATCACATCTGCCTAGTTAAGAAATTACTACAAAATACACACATATAAATAAACAAAATGAGTGCACCAATCTGCTTTCATTTTTCCATCTTATTGTCTTGGTGTGTTTACTTATTATAAATATTTGTGTGGAATTTTATTTACAGGTCTGCACATGACATCTAACTCCTTTGTGATCCCACTATCTGGTCTTATCTCCTGTACTTCTCAATTCATTAATTTATTCCACCACAGCACACCCCACTGACATACTGCTAGTGAGAACCAAGACAGTCATCATCATCAACTTTCTTTTTTCCCTATTTTTCCATGAGGTTGAGATGACACATCAGCTTCTTTCTATTCACTGCCATTCTCCTACCTACTTTGACAGTCATCCACCATTTTCAGAGACCATCATTAGTGGTCAGTAATAGCAATGGAGTCCTTACACCTAGAAAGAGTCCCCAACGGGGTACTTAGCTTTTTTCGAAGTCTTCGGTAGCTGAAATCTCTGGGTCTGACCGACCGGCACTTGTGAACAGCTTCTGCTTCGGGCACCGCGCGGCAAGAAAGACTGAGGAAAATGGCGTCGGCTGATGCTTTTATACCCCAGACGCTCTGACGTCGGGGAAAGTGCGACATCAGCCGAGGCCAGACCCAGACTTTGGAATCCGGCCGACCGAAGGGCTGCCTGAGGCAGGACAACTCATATGTTATGACTGCAGATGCATCCTTGAAGGACATCCAAGACAGTCATCATCATCAACTTTCTTTTTTCCCTATTTTTCCATGAGGTTGAGATGACACATCAGCTTCTTTCTATTCACTGCCATTCTCCTACCTACTTTGACAGTCATCCACCATTTTCAGAGACCATCATTAGTGGTCAGTAATAGCAATGGAGTCCTTACACCTAGTTTTGTCAGCACCTGCATGCAGTGCAGTAAAGCACGCATAATATATGCACGCTAACATACCTACACAGTGTCCAGAATAGCGCTGGATCTCTTAGGAATTTACACCCAGCAGGCTGTGGTACTCCTGTCACCTAGCTAGTGTAAGTCATGCGGTAGCTGTTACCCATGCCTTCCTCCTTGGATACCAACACCATCATCATGGAATGAGGCAGCCAAATTGCAGCTACTGAATTTCAACATTTGGGCTGTACCTCTGACTTTACCTGATATGTCAGGGCAACCTTCAGCATATGTGAATATCCTGCATGTGCATTAACCAGTCTATCAAGCTCTGAGAATGAAGGCATTTTTCTAAAAATGGACATTCGGCATCTCAGTGCCCTACATTCCTTCATATTCTAGTTAATCAAACCCTGGGACATAATATGGTACAAGCAGACCTGCCACTTAAACATCACCACAAACCCTAGCCAAATCAGTAACACTATTACTGCTACGCAGTTTGGGTTTTATTTATTACAAGTATCAATGCATTTGTGCCCTATGGAGGGTTTTAATCATGTGCATAATATGACTGAGGTCTGAGAGTACATGTTTGTGGATAGATGTTTAAAGTATTGCAAACTGACTATGATACTAACAAGGAAAGAACTGATGATTCTGAAAGGTGCTCCAGGCTAAATAATTACAGATTTCTGGATATTCCTGGGATCTGGGGTGTTAGATATGGAATGAAGTACGCAACTATAAATGTGAGAAATTAATAATTTGCATTTATGGAAATAACTGTGGATAAATCTAAGCTGTCCTTCACAGTGGACAGACGTCATCACATCATGTGAAGAAAACAGGTATAGACTGTAGAGTAAGCTTTGCTCTGTGTTGATAAAACTTTAAAACCTGTAGCAATGTAACAAGATTACTGTACAGGTTTAAGGTTAAATGTGCACCAGTATGTGGAGATATAGTGGTTGTTTACGTAGATTTCCCAACTTTAGTTCTAAAGAAAAGGCAGTCTTCTGTAACAGTTAAAAAGCTTCTGAAGATGACAAAGATTAAGAAACCCCCATTCTTTAAAATAAATGCTTGGAATGGTACACATCTGTTTTACACTGCTGCTGAAGCAGAAACAAGAGCTGGTAGACTTTGTGATCATCTCCAAACTGCACAAATCTTAATGTTCAGCTTGAACTTTTTTATGGCCATGCTGCAAATGGAATGGTACTTCATGTTATATCTGTGTTTGTAGGTGCTTGTGCAAGAGCACATGGGTTGGTTGGGGAAGACAAGTTCAGTTACTCCTAACTGCACTGTGTTCAGTTTAGAGAAATGCAAATGAGTTGCTAGTAAGCTTTTGGTCTATGCCATTCTTGCGTGTCTCAATTTTTTTTTTATCTCTGTAGCGGTACTACAGCTTGTCAACAAAATCCCCGTAGTGGTATCATCATTTCTCTGAATCCCCCCTACATTCTTCTAAAATATGTTACTATATAATTTGGTTCAGTATGTATTGCAGTAAACATAAATTAACAGGATATACAGGAATAAAAGACACGGTTTGTGGTGAAATATACCGAGGGATAAACTATTGACAAGTTTTGCAGGCCAGTGTGAGGCCAAATCAAGCAAAAAAGATTCTGGAACTTCAGAATCTATCCTAAAAGAGGAGAAAAGGGATATGCCAGTAGCCTGTTCCACAGGTGCATGATCAGAAAGGTGAAGTTCAACAGCGTTAGTCCTGGCACTTTAAAAAAATAAACTAAAAATTCAAATAGAAAAGCAAATTTTGAAACTCACACTTCCACTTCTCAACCATGTCTGCAGGAGGGCTCTGCCTTTCTGCACCCCCAACATGGGAACTGTCCACCCACCACCACCCCTGCTATTCTTATATAGCATTTCAGACAGCACTGTACCTTGGAATACAGAAAATGAGATACCACAGTCACAGAGTTAGTAAAAACCTCCTCTATCTGCACTTTTAGTTCTGGGGATGGCCAGCTGTGGCCTTCAGACATTTAACAGGTACCTACCTGAGCGACACAGAAATACACTGATATCAAAATGCTAATCTACCAAAAGTGAAAACTGTATTAGCTTAAAACAGTTCTTTCTTAGAGGGGTAAAACACCCTTTATCACCTGTATGGATCATTGTGACTCAGGGTAAGCCCTTGTAATTACTGGTGGCAAGATTACAGCTTTCTGCATCACTATGTTGCTAATGGGGCTTCTCACATCAAGTTTGGCTATACTGACAGTCCAAGTTTGAGCCACCAGAGTGCTGTGTAATGGTAATATCATCGCTTGGAATGAAGGTAAGGAGATGCAATGCAAAACTACACTTCCTAGCAAGCAGAAGCCATTATTCACATCCAGAGCGTGAAAACTGTCTGATTAATCTAAGTAAGTTGGAATCACACTGCAGTAGTGATGCCCAATTTTGTTCCGAATTAGCTGCAGTCACTTACTAGCAATCTGCAAATGATCTAAAAAAAAAAACACACTTTGTTTAGCACCACATGATTCTAATAATGGGGTTATCATCAATAAAATGGTCTGTCATGGCCCAGAGATCCTGTTGATAAGGCTGCCTTCAGAGCATGTATTTAGAGGCAAAGACTTCCTGAAGATTGTGCTGTCATTAATAAAACTCTTGTTAGGGAACAATTAACACAGTGATGGGGATTCGTCAACTGTCCCAGTGAACCCACTGATGGGGTTCTCATCAGTAAACCCCTATGTAAGGGTCCGGTGATGTGACCTGTGTCAATCAAATATTTTACTTGTGTTAGGAGAGTCCAGTGATGGGACTATTTTTGGAACAGTGATAAACAGTGATGGAACACTTTTTTTCAGGGCCTGGTGATGGAACTCATGGTAACAGAATGAAGCAATTAGGACTGGGTTAAGCAATAAAGCTCAAGAACCTGCCCTCAGGGTTTTACTGGGCAGTTGCATGAGTTGGACTGCAGAGACAGCATGAAGACTGATGGGTTTATCGCTATGGAAACATTAGGAAGTACAGTAAGTTTACACTGAAGTAACTACTTGGCCTGCACCTAGTACATGTTTGATGCAGTTATTTATACAGACACACAAATGCACTGAGGAAAGAACAGCTCTGTACTCAACTTCAAGGACTTCTGTAGGGAGCCCTAAAGCAGCTGTCCCCTCCTGCTTTCCTTGCATTTCTCCAAAGCTCCCCTGAATCTCTCTGCTAATGTACACCTCAACACTTTCTCTGACTGATTGCTTCAGTGCCCTTCTCTGTAAAAAGAAACTCTTTTTACAAGTCAGACCTGAACTTTCTACTTTTCAGCTGCCATGCATGTCCTCTGCCTTCCTTGCTGTTCTCTTTCCTCTCAACACCATTCCTGCCCAATCTGTGGTGATACGGTTGAGCCTGTCTCTCCTCCAGAGTCCTTGTGTTACTCCTGCCAATTCCGTCCTCCAGAGTGTACATTCTCAGAGTCGTCTGTCTGCTGGTCTGTCTTCAATCACACTTTATGACCCTCATCTGTACACTTTTTAGCAGACTGGACAACAAAAAGGCTTATAGACTGGAAAGGTTGGGATCTGGGATCTGCAAACGTTGTTTATCATTTCACTTTTAACAAATCCAGCCTCTTAAAAGTTATTAGGCTTCTTTTCAACATATCATTAACCACTTTAACATGTGTAAGGGTAATCACCCCTTCATCTAGCTTGCTTACAGTTCCCTTCATCCTGCAGTCTGTTTTCTATAACAATCACACTCAGACATCTATACACATTTTTCATTCAGTATCTCCACATACCTGTAGAGGAAGATTCTCAACAAGGCAGGTAAGACCAAATCCAACCAATAACAGGTTAGTGAAAGCAAATGCCCTGGTGGCATTTGTAAGCTTCTGAATCTGTCGATCACGCTTCTTCTTGGGATTTCCTCTGAAGGCATAACGGAGAAATTAACTACAGTTAAACGTGCTAGCTTTACAACAAATCAAACATCTTCAGAAACAATGCATTTTGTACCTCCATGGATTCTTTCTGAGTATTCTTTTATTAAAGAGGTATGTGCACAACATAAAAACACACAAAACCACGGCACACGCGAGCACACACACACACAAAAAACACAAACAAAGGGACACAGACAGACAGGCACACATATACAGACACACACAAATGTGGTCATAAACATGCACATCCATTTATTTTCATCCTTTTTTTTATTAAAGGTCTTGTTTTTTATCAGTTCATCTGAAAGCCTCCCCCTAATAATTAATGGATGGACTTACATGCCCTGATAATCTGAGACAGGTGGTTAGAATTTGCTAGCTAGCTGTGGTTGATATGGTGGTGGCAGTGGTAACAAGGGGGAATGTCTGCAATGTCTAAAAAAAGTATCTGATCTGTTAATTGTTCAAATCATGTACGTACTGATTGTCCTCTTTTGCATCTGTGTCCTGTGTTCCATCATCGCATTCCTTCAGCTTCCAGTCCATGATGTAACCGATTACAGGAGCTGTGACCAAACATAAAAGCTGCAGGACACCAAAAATGGAAGTGTATGTGTCCACTGTAGAAAGGAGAAAAATCGGTAGGCAGTGGTTAGGAAACTGTTCGGTAGAGCAATCAATTCACAACAATACAGACTACAAACTAAGACTATAAGGTTGTGTGATGCATTGCAGAAAATGTAATCTGAACCCTTAGTATCTGTTTAGTGAAACAGTAGCAGCTTCCATATTAGCAGCCTGTCCACTATCTAGGAACCAGAACTCTGGGCCAAAATGGGTCAGTCTGCATCTTTGGTGACCCTTAATGTCTTGTCGATCTATGCTGTTTCTAAGAGGCCTACTAGCTGAGATGGTACCAAGGCTGCATGTGTCCCAAGTTTTGTATGTTCACCAAATCCACAAAGTTTGTCAGGTAACATGTCTTACAGATGGCAATTGTAATCTGCAGGAGTTTTAGTAAGGCTAAAAAATAACAGCTAACAGTGTTTTCAGATTGCACTGGAAATATGACACAAAAAGCAACACGTTGCTTTCGCTATAGGATAATAATGCCTATAGAAATGTGCAGGTACCATCCCTGAAAAAAGCACTACACAGGAAAAGTGCTGTCTTGTCTTTTTTAGCCTAGTGGATGTCCTAGCTTCTTATTAACACTGCATATTGATCTCAAAGTAATGGTAATCTGAGCTGTAGGTATGACACAAACGATCCCAGTACAATTCCAGACTGAATTACAGGTCATATTTCAGTCTTATTCACTGGAAAATAGTGGTCTGACTTTGGTCAGTAGCTTTAATGGCCAGACAGAGTTTGTGAAAGGACTCTGGAAAGATGAGAAGAACAAAATGTCATTGAAACTTCACATTTATGATAAAGGCACCATTTTCTATGAATTTTAAGCACTGCAAATATAAAAAAACTACAGAGAAATGTACAGTGTTAACTGGTTTAGGCAGCAGTCACGACTCAGGCGGCTGTTCTTTATGATAATCAATGACATTGCTTTCTTTTCTTAAACTGACACTGGCCATGACTTTTTCAGAACTGTGTCTCTGTCCAGTGATGACATTCATTTAAAAAGGAGGTAAATTCAAGCAGACTGGTCACAACGATTTTAAATGCTTTTGTCTTTCTGCCTACACCAATCAGACTTGTGTCCATTTCTTCCCTGTACTGGGCATCCCCAGCAATGGGAACAGAAGTCACCCAGAAGGGCTATCAGACAGTCAAGATGATGGTTTGGTCACTCACTGGAATTCCAACACAGAAAACACTTTGTGCTCATTAATCCTTCTCTTCCTTTCTCCACTTACTTTTAATCCCCCGAAACATCATACTCCACAAAGGCTGTCAGCAGAGGATGAGTGCACTTCTACACTCCCAATCCCCCAGTACTTCATACCCAACTGGGTGACAAAAAGGGAAGGACACCAGCATGCTCCCAGTCTCTCTGATACCTCACACCTCCTCCACATTGACATCAAGGGGAGGAGAGCGCTCATCCAACCAGAAGAGACTGTCCTCTCATATTACAAGGGGAGGAATCCACACCCTCCCTTGACTTCCAGCAATGTGGGTATTTAGCTCCTCTTTTGGATGACCCCCCCCCAACAAGTGCCTGCTTTTGTGCACCACCAATGAGGGCTGCCACCTATGCAGCTTTATGACTGAACACCTGCCCCTGGGATATCCCACGCATTGTTGCATCTCCTCTAATGGACTGAGGCACTGGAAGTTCAGTACTTCACCCCCATCCATGCAAGCCCATTCTCACTACTCCAGCTCCAACAGATTCCACTCCCAAGACCTGAACTTGGGCTGCCTCTACCATAGTCAGGGATTTACCCCTCAATGCCATACAGCTGCCTTAGACTGGCTGAAAAAACAATCTGTGAGGTGAACACCTTAACCATTAGACTAACACCCAACAGTACTAAAAAGTCTTCAGGAAACACACAAGATGCTGGAAGAAAGTCTTACTGTCTTTTTATAGGTTCATAGATTAGTACTAGGCTAACTGCATTTGCAGGCCATTTTAAGCCAATTACTTCATGTGAGAATCAAACCCTGCACCTTGTGTCTCTAAGATGAGCACCTTAACCATTATACCAACCATCCCACAATTAACAATGTCCACAGTAAGTTACAAAATACTCAGGAAAGACCAGCTAATATCAGCACATGGCAAACACATTTACACCTCTACAGAATAATAATAAAAACATATAGAGAATGTCAAGTGAAAAAGCAGCAAATATAGTTGCACATATCAAGAACCATGCTAAGGCACATAAAGCAATGGGTGTGGATCCTTTTCTACCTGAAAACATAATGCATTATATAGCCTTTAGTAGCTTGCTTATCCACACAAACAATCTCTTATTTACTTTAGGTAAGAAAAAATAAGACTGTGAAACAAACATCATGTATAAGTCCACTGTGCACAAACAGGCAACATCTCCTAACCAAACCGATTTTCCTTTTAGCTCTCATCAGCTTGTCCTTAAGTCCTCTAGACTCACTCATTCCATCTGTTTGTCTGTCTACTTTATGCACCAACTCAAATCATCCTGCACAGACACACAAAGGGGCATTATTCTTTCAGCACCCAATCTACTGCTGGATTAATGGAAGTCAGCAGTGAAAGTCAGAAGCATAGCTATGGAGGGGTGAAGGGGGCAACCATCCTGGGTGCAAGATGTTAGTAGGCACTATCATCAGATCCTTTTTATTTCATTCTTCATATGTTTTCTAAGACAAAGTAGAGCATGACGGCATTAGGACCTGATGTTCCTTCTTTGAGAAAGGAGGAATGCCAGATATGGGAAGGGACCCTTTTATTTTGGTCCTCAACTGTTCAAGGGCGCAAGATCAGTGAGTAGCACTGGGCACCAAATGAGCCAGCTATGGCTTTGGTGAAAAACAAACAGCTACAGCTTGGTCATAAGGACCCTAAAAGGTCCTACTGACTCATAAGCTCTCCCATCCTGCCTATAACAGCGAGTTTTAGCACCTTACTTACTGAGAGAGTAGTGGCATACATGACCAAGTTCAAGTTATCCATCTAGTGGTGATGACGGACACTTATTCCAAAGACATGCATCTAGCATGTTTCTCTGCGGTCCGCCGCTGAAAATAGGTTCTGTCCTAGTTGTACTTTCCCAGTCAACAAATGTTAACTAAATTACTAAAAAAACTTATACTTAACCAGTACAGAGAACATTCAGTATATGCAGTGATGGTCCACCGTGCATCTCTGTGCATTAATCCCATCATTTTGTTGTGCCGCCTTCATTCAGGTCAGTTGAACATATATGCCCAAGGCTACCCTTCTGGTCTTCATCAGGAAAGACTCACTACCTCCTCTGTGGCAGAAGGTATCTCTGGATACTCAGTCCTGTCCCTTCTGGATTGCTTCTCAGGTACTACTGGTACTGTTACTCAAACTTGGGTCACCTATACTGTAATATGGACTACAGACTTCATGCCAGTGCCATTGACTCCAAACCAGAGATTCATTAAATGTGTTCCTTTAATTTTATAAAGGATTGTTAACAGTAGCCTACAAGGTGTTTGACTGTGGCTCACAAATTAACACTTTATTAAATGAAATCCAGCAAAACAAGATAATGTGTTAGCTGTACTCAACACTCCTGTTTCTAAAGGTTGTGAGATGTGGTGGCAAAATGCAACTGTGTGCTGCCAGCAACTCTGGTTTAAGTAGCATTCCAGCATCTTCAAAAGATGGCTGAGTAGGGATGGTTAAATACAGAAGACTGAAAGAAACATAATCAAATGTTGCCCTCTGGTGGAATTTACAGTAGATATCATTGTCAGCTGGCACTTGACTTGCATGTGGGGACATTAGTAGAGATATCCACATGGCTGTATGTGCCTGCAGCTTACCTTGTTAGTACTTCACATCCTGCATTAGAAAACATGAAAGTATACATAAAAAGTCCCCATCATCTTCAGTATAGCATGTGGGTGAGACGTTGGCATAATGGTTAAGGTATTTACCTTACAGACACAAAGTACAGGGTTTGATTCTCACATGGGGTGATTGGTTCGGCTTAAAATGATCCACAAGGGTAGTTAGCCTAGTACTAATCTATGAACCTAGGTCTTCTACCCCAGAACTGTACAACATTCACCCCCAATACTCCACATTCAGTGCTTTATGTTTTTACTGATCCACTCATGCCCAAAAGACTGTTCTCCCTCATAGATAACCAGATCTTTCTAGACTACTATGGGACGGTATGGGACTGTCGTGATTAATGCTGACACTAATTCTTCATCTTTAACAGTATCCAATTGCTGTCTGTCTACCCACCACTGAAAAGCCAGCACACAGCTTGTGGACCCAAATCAACCTGTGAGTAGAATATTTTTTCTGAAATTTCAGTATTCTTTTTTCCTTTTGTACTTCTTCTCTGATTTTCAATTTTAAAAACTCACTTGTTTCCTAATACGATTGAAATATGAAATGATGGCAACCACAGAAAACAGACTAGCACTAAGAAATGTAACTTAACATACATGTCATCTACATATTCTCTGCATCTAAGAAAACAGGCATGCCAACTAAATTTCAGACTTGAATGTACTTAGCATTTATTGAAAAAGTACTGTACAATTTTATTAACAAGCAATACATAAAGCTTGAATGTTAAAAGCATATCACACCAGGGTGTAAAAACCATTGATTTGCCCAGAACAGATATGACTAAAGGTGACCACTGGCTCACAAAGACGTTTTCTGGTTTCAGACTTCTTTGTTAAAGGTCTTATCACATGGGTCATTGTAGATTTAAGTCCAGTAGCTATTTGGTAATGTAATCAAATAAACCCCCCCCCCCCAATTGAGGTTCCTATGGATGGACCTTGGTAGCTGACATCAATCTGGACTGATATGTAACAGCTTGCAAGGAAAACATGAATGTAATGTGCCCCTCCCTCTTTCAGTTGATGAAAATATCGTAGAACAGCCTGAAAAATGTTAACATCGCACAGTCAGTTTGCCCTACTAGTTAACATTTTTTGCAGATGGGGAAAATTGGATCTTTTTACCCAAAGGTACATATTAAGTGTCTGGTTAGAGCAGGATATGAACCAATTATTCCTTGGTTCTCATACTGTAGGTGGTCAATGTATATATTTTTTCTTTATCAAGGGAGGATGCTGAAACTGCCACATTTTCAAAGAAGAGACTGACTTACTTCTTGGAAGGTTATCTGGAACACCAATGGGTGTGTTTATTTGTCCAAGAATTTTTGAACACACTCAGTATGCTGGTTTTATGGCCAGGTGCATATACTGTAACTATGAAGGTGCTACATATAGCACATACTACATACGATACAGCTATGGAGGTACAGCACACAGACATACATCTATATATATATATATATATATATATATATATATATATATACACACACACACACACACGCACTACATCCTATTTAACTATACACTATATGCTACAATGATGAAGGTCATACAGTATGTTATAAGCATGTTTGAAGACTACAGGAAAGAGGGATACAAAACAACTCTTACCAGCCTTCATTACTATGTCAGCAAAGCAGCAGTGGCAGCAAAAGAGAAATTAAGGGTTGTGTAAAGGGGAGGAGAAGGGGTCAGGGAGACAGAAAAAAAATGCAACAAGTCAGCAATAGAAATCACAAGTCATGTGGTATAATAAGGCATGCAGGAAAAGAAGTCTTCCTTTTGAAAGTTTAGGAATTCTCTGTAAAATAAATAATGAAGTAATCAGAGCACCAGTTTACATACCTACATTGCTGCTTCTCACCCAGCAATGTTAGCCAACGGATACATGAATTGTAACAGCATTGCTGTTGCACTTAAGGCATTCAAAATAAAGTCTGCAAAGCACTGTCACAGTCACATAAAATATGACACTTCTATCAATTGCATCTTTTGAAATCACTGTAGGCCAGATTCATAAAGGTTACCTCAAAGTGCACACTTTCTGAATTCAAGAATATCTCCTAGCACAATGCTATTGTGCTGTCTATTCACGCAGAAAGGTTACCCTAAGTGTACACAAAGAGTATACTTTGTGGTGACCTTTATGAATCCAGCCTCCATAACTATTTATCTAACGCAATTCATGTAGAATAAATGATCCAATGAAAGAGCTGTATACCACATTTAAATTAATTTTTATTAGGAGAAAAGGATAACAAATATGCAGACAAATAAAACATGAAGCTGTAACACAGAGGGCACAAAGAGCACAACCCAATTGTGATGTAAACAAAATGGAAACTGAATGAAGGAACCCATATATCACCACAAGCACAGATTACATAAACTTGAAAAGCAACGTGACAGTCAAGGTAGCCTTCCCTAATGACAGAAACATAGCACATCATTGGAACTTCACTGAGGTTGCTGCTTTACTATAATAATCTGTTTACTGCCACCTAAACGTTACATAATAAAACAAAACTCTGAAGTGTGAAATCGCACAGACATATTTAAATTTATGCCCCTACTATGAGAAAATTCAATGTTTATTATTCCTGACTCCTGTTGAAACAGTGTGATACTATAATATTATGCTGCTAAGTCCTGCACATATAACCAAACCGAAGTGCAAAGTGACTTTCTGAACCTAAACCATTGTCTCACATCCAAAAAGGTTATCATTAACACCCTAGAAACAAGGCTATGCTCTTTGATTCTAACACAAGACTTTCCAAAGCTCCCCTCTGCCTCATGCTTTTGGACCAGCACAACAACTTTATCAACACCACCACTTCATTCGGATGCCTAGGCATGTGGGCGCGACCAACCTCACCTTTCAAGAGCATATTCAAAAACTTAGATACAAAATAAACTACCTTACTCTCCACATTATCTACAGTGGATATAAACAGTTTACACACCCCTGTTAAAATACCAGTTTTTTGTCATATAAAAAAATGAGACCACAAAAAATTATTTCAAAGCTTTTCCCACCTTTAATGTGACCTATAACCTGTACAATTCAATTGAAAAACAAATCTGTTAGGGGGAAAAAATATAAAAAATAAATAATGTACAATAAGCTGGTTGCATAAGTGTGCACACCCTCAAACTAATACTTTGTTGAAGCACCTTTTGATTTAATTACAGCATTCAGTCTTCTTGGGTACACACCTGCCATCAATTAAAGAGACTCTGATTAACCCCAAATAAAGTTCAGTTGTCCTAGTAGGATTTTCCTGACATTTACTCAGTTGCCTGCTACAGCAAAAGCCATGGTTCGCAGAGAGCTTACAAAGCATCAAAGGGATCTCATTGTTGAAAGGTATCAGTCAGGAGAAGAGTACAAATAAATTCCACAGCATTGGATATACCATGGAACACAGTGAAGACAGTCATCAAAAAGTGGAGAAAATATGGGACAACAGTAACATTGCAAAGAACTGGACATCCCTCCATAATTGATGAAAAGACAAGATGGAAACTGGTCAGGGAGGCTGCCAAGAGACCTACAACAACACTGAAGGAGCTGCAGGAATTCCTGGGCAAGTACAGGTTGTGTAATACATGTGACACCAATCTCCCGAATTCTCCATATGTCTGGACTATGGGGTAGGGTTGCAAGACGGAAGCCTTTTCTTACACAGAAAAACATCCAGACCCAGCTAAAATTTGCAAAACAATACATCAGGTCTCCCAAAAGCATGTGAGAAAATGTGTTATGGTCTGATGACACCAAGGTTGAACTTTTTGGTCACAATTCCAAAAGGTACGTTTGACACAAAAGCAACACTTCGCATCACCAAAAGAACACCATCCCCACGGTGAAGCATGGTGGTGGCAGTATCGTGCTTTGGGGTTGCTTTTCTTCAGCTGGAACTGGGGCTTTAGTCAAGGTGGAGGGAATTATGAACAGTTCCAAATACCAGTCACTTTTGGCCCAAAACCTTCAGGCATCTGCTAGAAAGCTGAAGATGAAGAGGAATTTCACCTTTCAACATGACAATGACCTCAAGCATACATCCAAATCAACAAAAAAATGGCTTTACAAGAAGAAAAAGAAAGTTTTGGAATGGATGAGCCAGAGCCCAGAACCTAAATCCAATAGAAAACCTTTGGAGTGACCTGAAGAGGGCTGTGCACAAGAGATGCCCTCGCAATCTGACAGATTTGGAGTGCTTTTGCAAGGAAGAGTGGGCAAATATTGCCAAGTCAAGATGTGCCATGCTGATAGACTCCTACCCAAGAAGACTGAATGTTGTAATTAAATCAAAAAGTGCTTCAACAAAGTATTAGTTTAAGGGTGTGCAACTTATGCAACCAGCTTATTGTACTTTCTTTATTTTTTATATTTTTTTCCGTAACAGATTTGTTTTTCAATTGAATTGTACAGGTTATATGTCACATTAAAGGTGGGAAAAGTTATGATTTATTGTAGTCTCATTTTATTTATATCACAAAAACCTGGAATTTTAACAGGGGTGTGTAATCTTTTTACATCCACTGTAATTTATAGTGTTCTGGCACTGGTCTGGAATATTAATCTCCATATTGTCTGACTTATGATAGTGTTCTGGCAATGGTCCATGTTTAAGATTCACACCTTCCCGCGGTGGTGCAGTGGTAGCGTTGTTGCCTTACAGCAAGAGGTTCTCCCATTCGATTCTCGGCTGGAGCACCTTCTATGTGGAGTCTGCATGTCCTCCCCGCGGTTGAGTGGCATTCGAAAGACATGCATAGAATGGGTGTGCCTTCGTTGAAGGTTGGGCGTCGAGCTGGCACCTCGGCACCCGTAAAAAAATCTGCTGCCAATCATTAGCGGAACAGAGTTCCGCTGTGGCGACCCCTAACTGGGAAAAGCTGAAAGAAAAACGACAACCTTCCTGCCAATCCCTGCAATGGGTTCTCACCTCGCTGCCACTATCTTGAATGATGAGGCCTGAGGTTTCTCCTTCCTGTGCCTTAGGGTGGCTGGGTTGAAACTCTGACACTTATTACAGAATCATACTGTTGTAGGTTCTGGAGGCTGTATGAACCCACCAATGGCATTTACTTAGGCGGTGAATGTAAGAATTTTTGCATGATGGACATCAAAATCAAGATCTGAAGTATGCAAGCGGCAGAAAAGAACTGATAGACAAAGGGGAAAAGTTGCTCTATCCTAACCCAGTGCATAACTGTACTCGGAGGATATATAGTTTTTTTTTGTTTGTTTGTTTTGTTTACTGGAATAAACTTGATCTGTCCCTGATCACAGCAGCAGAAGAGAGAAAAAAAAACTAACATACAGACAAACCAAAAAAACAGTAATCTGTGTGCTGCAGATAGTAATCCCAACAGTCAATCCATTGCAGAAGATTCCTGATATCAGAGCTGCCAGGTTCTGATGGGAAAGATTAGACTTAATCTCCTTAGATTTGGCAACAATCATACAGATAACACTCGATACTCGGCAGGTATTTAGTGCTTTTTTCCATTTCCCTTTGTAATTCGTGCCTAGCCTCCTACAGTCACATGAGGCAGTGATGTTAATGGAAGCGTGACAATAAGCTGAATATGCAGTTCTTCCAGAAGGAGGAAGGAAGCAGTTTGCAACAAACCTCCTGTGACTCATTCTACAGTTGCTTCTTAAAGGGAATGTTGACTTTAAAAGTATCTCACCACTGATGCAATGCCACAACAGTAGCCAGTATTTCATCTTTCTAGATGCACAGCTACAACCACCAACATAAAACTGGGATCTATGCAAGCAGCACAGCCTTCAGCAGCATTCTTCTCCAAAATCATTTTTATTGTGTTATCCTCTGCAAAGTACTGACCTGCTCAACACAGCATAGCCTTAAGTCTTGGTGCCATTCAGTCCTTTAAGCCCCCAACTTACAAGCTATAGCCAACAATGTCACTCTTTTGAAGATTTTGTCTAGCCCTTCCAATACACACCAGGGTAACCCTTTAAACTGGTCTCTATCAGGAATTAGTGTATTTCTGAGTATGATACCTACTCAGATTGCATACCCCTTTGTGCTAGTTTTTTCTCCTGCCCATAGCTGACCATCATTTGAAACCAGCTTCTTTCTTTGCTCACTGGGTCTTCCAGGCCGGCCTAAACCCCCCAGGCTTAACCCATTCCCCACATGGGGACAGTGAGAAGATCGAGGACACTGGTACAGCATCATACTGCTCCTGCAAAGTGTGCCCTAACTTCTGCCACCCTGAAGCAGCCTTGCGAGGTCTGTAGTTATTGCCTTTGAGAGGTACACACCTGCTCCAGGATATGTGCATCCTTCTGACTAAGCAATGTACTGCTTATGCAGCACAGAGCTCGACAGGCTTGTAACACTGCGTTACTTAAGTTGACCTAAGGTGCCCCCCCCCCCCCCAACCAAAGATGAGCAGTCCAGCTTCGGCCACTCTATTCCATTCACCCCCTGCAGGCCTCTAATGCCAGTGTCACTACTTGAACACAGGCCATTTGGTGCACACACTAAGGACTTCATCTCTGTGCCATTCAGTCACAACACCCCTTTGTGTTAATGTCCCTCAGGGATATGTTTTAATCTGGTGTTAGCCCAGTCATACTGGGTGACCCACTGAGCTATTCCCTTGCAGGGTCTTCCTGGTACTGTTACCACTATTCAATGCTATGTAACCCTTACTGTCGTTCTCCCTTATGAAACTAATTAGTTGCCTTCCTGTTTGTGCTGTGTAACGCCTACTGACATGAACTGCAACTGTGTGTTTATGAAACTGAATTTACAATTATTGTGTCAAATGCAGGTCTCCTTGCTCTACATCTGTATGGTCATGTATGATCTCTGTACCTGCTTAATTTATTAAATAAATACAGAAATAATCCTAGAGATATTTGCCCTCAGAAGTAATGTTGAGTCCTAAGTAATATATTTCAAGCTGCATAAACTGGAGTTTTGTAGGAATCTTACAGACAAGGCTGCTGTAGAGGTATGAAACTGAGAAAGAGGAAGATGCATGTGCCATCATGAACAAGACAGAATGAAGAAAAAAGGCTTGTCTGTCTGCAACAGTCATTTCCCTCCCTGACAATGAAATATTACAATGTTACAGTGCACAAAACATTTTACTGCACATACAAAATGTGGAAAGATGCAAGAGTGCCACATGAAGTGTTTTCAACCAACTTGTTATACACTCTTGAAAAGTTGTACTGTATTTACAAAATGGGCTAGACATTTAAGAATCAGAGTAGTTTTGATACAGATCCATAGCTACACATCCAAGTATTAATAAATGGCTTCTGACTCATCAAAAACCAAATGCTGACCATGTTAGACAACAGAAAGATTAAACGGAAATAAGGCATTTTTTGCATGAGCTCTCTGCAACCCCCACCCCCCGTGACTATAAGATGTACATACTGATCACTGCTGTAGTAGTCTAAGCTATATGGTGTATATCCCACCATGGATATAACAGCTGGCTAACTTCAAAAGCTTCAGGGTACCTTCCATGTGCATAAACTGTCTAGCACCTCGAGCTAAGCTGACTAAAAGACATGTTTTAGGCACCAAGTCCTTCACAGCTTTCCTGACAACAAGAGAGGTGGGCTGAGCCCTGAAAGGACAATGATAGGAACCAAATAAATGACCACACCTTGGTGCATAAACACTCCATGAATCAAGAGGGGGTAGCATGTTTCTGTGTAACATTTAAATCCTACACAGTAGTATCATCCGTGTTTTAAATGCATCCTATAATGCTTTTTTCCAAGTCTTGTAATTTACAAATTGGACACATTTTTTTGCTTGGTTATAACTGTGGTTATATTCCCTCTTCTATCAGTTACTTCTGACCTTTCTTTTGGAATACATCCACCCTGATTTTGACTACTGTATCACAGACTAAATGATTCATGTCTACAGCTGTAAAATGAAGAACCAGTTTACTCCAGTAAGTTCATGCTTTTATGTTTCTACTCCAGGACTACAAATGTCTCTACTACCCTGACTCATACTGGGAATCGCCCAGTTTGTCTATTACCAGTGAGTCCAGTGATGCTTTTCACCTTCTGAGGATATTAACATTAATCTCTATCATAGTCAGAGAAAGAAATGTATGCCAAGTCCACCATCGGTAGTTTTTCCATTGTATGCTCAATTCCCTTATTACAACTTTAACTCTAGTGATATTACAGTTACCATCTTTTCTTCTTATCTGGAACCATTAACTTGAACATTCTGTCCTTCACTCTCTGATATCTGAAAAGACTTAAATACATGCTTCAGAGTAGATCTTGTATGAGATCAAGGAAAAATTACAAAGAGTGCAGTAGATATCTGGTACATGGGAAATGGGAGCTAGAGGTGACCTTGACTGAACGTACGTCATAAAGCCATCAAGATAAAAACAATCATCTGTGGAGCCTGGGTCTGAATGCTACAGCAACATGTATAACCTCAATGAAACAGCTACTAAAGCAGATTTCATTTACCAGGCTGTGGATGGTGATTCATTACTGGGACTAAGCAGAAATTCCTTACAAGAGCAGAATAAGTTATTTCTTACACTTATTTTATTGAACTGTACTTCTGTAACGCTTACAATTGTGCTATTCAGCTAATCTACTACATTTTGCACTAATATAAAGCTTTTTTTACTATTTCACTGCATTTATGTACTGTTTTATACAGTTTTAACTGTATTTTTCATTGCTAGATACGGTTTCATTACTCTAATTGCATGTTTACTGAATTACTTAACTGTAAACTGCTTTTTCATACTGAAAGTTGTATTTTCTGTTTGTGAGTGCTCTGTGCACTTTTTTGAGGTTTCTGTGTTCTAGTCAGGTATCATATAACTGATTTGTTTGCAGCTAAAAGCATTCTCTAGAGTCTCCTTGCTCCTTTATCAGTTTAAAATTTTTAATTTAGTGGCTGCAGCTAGTAGCTGTAATAGTATACATTACCATAATTGCATTTTTATTGAATTACTAGACTGTAAACTGCTTTTTCATACTGAGACTTGTATTTTCTGTTTGTGAGTGCTGTTTCTGTGCATTTATTTTGAGATTTCTGTGTTCTACTCAGTTAACATGATCTTGATAGAGGCCTGCTGCTGTCCAGGCATGGTATTTTGTTTGTTGAGTTTCCTGTGTTTCTGGCAGTCATTTTCTGCTGATAGTATGTTGTCTTCATTACTGTTGAGAGTAACAGGGTTTCCTGACCTCCTCTAGCACAAGTGATTGGGTAACAGCAGGGGCTAGCAGGACTGAGTAGTAATTCGAGCTTTTTGATTCTTCCATCCTTTCTGGTATATATAAACTCTGTGTCTGCAAAGGGCTGTGTGGCTTTGCAGTTGCCTGTCCTTACTGTATATTTGATCTGGGACACTCCTCCTGGTCTAGTGTCATTTGTTCATTCTATCTAACAGAGAGAGAGAACATTTGAGAAGGCCAACCCACTTAGATTCTTCACAATGAATTATCTTCTGTTCCAGCTTTCTCCTTTTCCACTTTACTAAAAAAAAAAAAAAAAAAAAAAAAAAAAAAAAAAAAAGCTTGTTTTTGCCACTTCTATAACTAGTCTAGTCCAGATACAGATATGCTGTATCCAGGACTGTTTGTAAGCTCCTGAGCCCCCCAAGCCTGTCTGTGTTGGAGGGAAGCCTGATAGCTTATCACTGGGAGTGGTAAGCACTAGGTAACCTATCTATTACATAAGGAGTGGTTTCTGGCACATAAAATTGAAGTTATTGGCTGTTTAGGCAGTTTTTCCATCTCTCTCAACTTTCCGATTTAAAAGCCCACATTTGCACTTGTTTCCCCTCCTTTCCTGTGACTACTCTAGTCCAGATACGTATTTGTTGCATCCAGGACTGTTTGTAAGCTCCTGAGCCCCCCCCCCAGACTTTCTGTGTTGGAGGGAAGCCTTCTAGCTTAACAGTGGGAATGGTAAGCACTAGGTAACCTCTCTACCACATAAGGAGTGGTTATTGGCCGTTTGGGCAGTTTTTCCATCTCTCTCAACTTTCTGATTTAAAATCCCGCATTTGCACTTGTTTCCACCCCCCCCCCCCTTTCCTGTGACTAGTCTAGTCCAGATATAGATTTGCTGCATCCAGGACTGTTTGTAAGCTCCTGAGCCCCCCAAGCCTTTCTGTGTTGGAGGGAAGCCTTCTAGCTTAACAGTGGGAATGGTAAGCACTAGGTAACCTATCTACCACATAAGGAGTGGTTTCTGGCCCAGAAATTGTAGTTATTTGCTGTTTGGGCAGTTTTTCCATATCTCTCAACTTTCTGATTTAAAAGCCCACATTTGCACTTGTTCTCCTCCTTTCCTGTTACTAGTCTACTCCAGATACAGATTTGCTGTATCCAGGACTGTTTGTAAGCTCCTGAGCACCCCCCAAGACTTATTGTGTTGGAGGGAAGGCTTCTAACTTATCAGTGAGAGTGGTAAGCACTAGGTAGCCTATCTACCACATAAGGAGTGGTTTCTGACCCAGACATTGTATTTATTGGCCATTTGGGCAGTTTTTCTATCTCTCTCAACTTTCTGATTTAAAAGCCCACATTTGCACTTGTTTCTCCCCTTTCCTGTAACTAGTCTAGTCCAGATACAGAATTGCTGTATCCAGGACTGTCTGTAAGCATCTGAGCCCCCAAGCCTTTCTGTGTTAGAGGGAAGTCTTATCAGTGCGAGTGGTAAGCACTAGGTAGCCTATCTACCACAAGAGGAGTGGTTTCTGGCCCAGATATTGTGGTTTATTGGCCTTTTGGGCTGTTTCTTCCATCTCTTTCAACTTTCTGGTTTAAAAGCCTGTGTTTGCGCTTGTTTCCCCCCATTCCTGTAATTAGTCTTGTCCAGATACAGATTTGCTGTATCCAAGACTGTTTGTAAGCTTCTGAGCCTCCCAAGTCTTTTTATGTTGGAGGGAAGCCTTCTAGCTTACCAGTGGGAGTGGTAAGCACTAGGAAGCCTAGCCTATCTACCACAACAGGACTGGTTCCTGGCCCAGAAATTGTAGTTTATTGGCCGTTTGGACAGTTTTTCCATCTCTCTCAACTTTCCGGTTTAAAAGCCCACATTTGCTCTTGTTTCCCGCCTTTCCTGTAGCTAGTCAAGAACAGATACATAGTTGCTGTATCTAGGACTGTTTGTAAGCTTCTGAGCAGGGCCAGAGTCTGCTCTTCAATTTTTCCCGTAGATCTACTAGTTCTCTCCTCTCCTACACTTATGCTAGCTTATTAGTCTAGCACTTTACCAGACTTCTTGGAGCAATTGCTGTAGCACACAAAAGTGCTACCAGCACTAAACATTCTAAAAGGAAACAGATCCAGTACTTATTATCAATGCTCACCCCTCCAGGCATGTCTAAAGGTGAGTTCCTTGTGGTTTCTTCCATTATCCCATTAACCTGGTGAACTTGGGCATCCTGAGGCAATGTAGCAACTGCCTCATGTACGCCGACAACCCTCTCCTCTTACCTCCTAACACTCAGACTTGTGAGAGATTTACTTATATATCCAAACTGGAAGCCATGCACTCTCCAGCCAAGACCGGAATAGCTGGTCAGGAGGAGATGGTCAACAATTGCACTGCACCACATGGAACACATAGCCCTCTAGAACACAGACCAGCACTGCCGTCACATAAAAACACAAACCACAGAACCACTTTTGTAGAGGCTCTCAATAAAAATCTACCCAAGCAGCAGAGACCTTCAAGGCAGAAATGCACTCGACCACCACAATGCAATGCTAATCAGGAGACACATAACTCTCCTAAACAGTGTGCCACTCAACCAAAGCCCCTAAGGCAAAACAGCATGCCCAACACACAAGTCAGGTGACTCGATAGTGAGGCACACTGATGTCTCACTCTCTAGGGTAAATAAGGAGAAAGTAAAAGTCAGCTGCTTGTCAGGTGCCAGGATCCACCACATAATGCATGCACTCAGGTCCCTCAACAACAGGTACAAACATGACTGTCATTGTACATGTGGGTGTGAATGACCTGAGACATATCTCCCTGGATTACATGAAAAGAGACATGGAGGAGCTCTCGGATTATGTAGCCCAGGCAGGTATGATCATAGCCCTGAGCAGCAACCTACCATCACCCAGAATGATACCACAGTACAAGAAGAAATTGACTGATTTCAACTACTGGCTAAGTTTCTGGTGTCATTCTAAGGGGATCCAGTATCTGTCTGCCTAGGATGACATGATTGACAGACCTCGTTGCTTTGCTAGAGATGGCCTGCATCTGTCACCCCTGGGCTTCCGGATACTGGCCAAGGCTCTTGACACCCCTATAGTGCCTTTTTTATGTGGTGTTCCAAAGACCAAATTACCGCCATAACATCTACAAACAAATGCAATCTGAGGGTCATGCTGCCCAATGCTAGAAGATTAAATCTTGAAATGCACTCACTCTAAGCACCCCTTAAAATGGAGAACATCGACATTTGTGCTGTAACAGAAAGCACCCCTGCACTACCAGGCTATAACTCATTCCACACCTTTTGGCCCCAGAACTTGGACCAAAGCTCCAAAGGTGGTGGTGTTTCCATATTCATAAATGATGCGCACACCTCTAGACTGGTAGCCCAACATAATGCATCAGAGATACTTCAGGTGCAGCTAACACTGGGTAAGACAGCGATTCAGGTCGTCGCCTGCTATAGGTCCCCAATCATGTCCCAAGACTCACACTCCACGTTCCTAAGCACACTGGAGAATATTAGGGTTCAACCTAACACTCTCTTACTAGACGACTTCAACTACCCCTCCATTAACTGGGTATACACTTGCCCAACGTTACCTGGAGTTCATTAATTCCAGTCCCCTGGACCAGCTCATTCTTACCCCCACTAGAGGTAGCAACATCCTTGACTTGGTCATTACTAACATGGGCTACCGTTGCTCTACACCAATAGTCAACTCCTCCCTGGTTAGATCCGACCACAAACTAATCACCTTGGAAATCCACACTCCCATCCGCAAAGGTAACCACCATGAAAAACTTCTCCAAAGCTAACTTTGGGCTCCTAAAAACAGAGGTAGCTAACTTCACGGCACTCATGCAAATGGAGAATAGTTGCGTGACTGCAGAATCATACACCAATGCGCTGTACGAACATGTACACAAATGCATGGATCTCACCATACCCAACAGAATCAAGACACTCTCCCCCAAAAAAAGGAAGCAAATCTGGTAGTTCTCTGCCATAAACAAACTCTACAACAGAAGGAAGAAAATGATGCAGAATAAGGTGAAGTCCCAAGACTGGAAAAACTCCCTTATCAGCCTCAACAAAAAGTTGAGATCCCTCATCAAATCCTCTAAAGCTAGCTATGAAAACAGAATTGCAGCAGATAGTAAAGACAAGCACAAGGCCTTTTATAGTTATGTAAAGAATCTCCACGGCAATACCCCGATTTGCTCTGAGCTACTGCACAATGGTACTTCCTATACCTAGCCAACAGATATTGCCAGTATACTGGCCGACAGATTCAGTGCCAACTTTACCCCTCTCCCCCCCAAGGACCAATCACAATACCAGTAGATTGCCAGGCACCCAGTATTACAGCACTGTCCAAGGCCAAGAATACAGATTCTGTGGGACCTGACAATATCCCTGGTTGTGTTCTACATGAACTACAGAGTGAACTGGCACCTCAGCTGTGTGCCCTGCTCAGTCACAGCTTCACCTCAGGCTTTGTCCCTACCAAATGGTGCACTGCTACAGTCATCCCTCTCCACAAAAGAGGAGAAACAACAGATGCTGGGAACTATTGCCCCATTAGCCTGATAAGCAAAGCTATGGAGTGCATCATTATGGAACTAATAAACAAGGATATAGGGAATTTCCAAACTCTGGATCCCACACAGTTTGGTTGTGTGAATGGTAGATCATGCCTGCTCAACTTGGTCGACTTCTTTGAGTCAGTCATCAGAGCTGTGGATGAAGGCAAGGTGGTTCATACAGCCTACCTTGATCTGGCCAAGGCTTTTGATACCATTCCGCACTCAGGAATCATAGAAAAACTCACTAAGCTTGGCATCAACCTCTATATCACTAGGTGGGTTGCAAACTGGTTTACAGATAGGAATCCACAGTGTGAAAGTAGCTGACTCCAAGTCAGACTGCCAACTAGTCACGAGTAGAGTCCCACAGGGTTCGGTCCTGGGTGATCTCCTGTTTAGTATCTACTTCTCTGAAGTCCAGGCCAACACAAAGGGACTCTGGCTGACAAAGTTCACAGACGATTGCAAGTTGGGAGCTATTATTAACTCCCCAAGTGATGTTGACATCCTACAGAATGGCCTCACTGAGACCAACGACTGGTGTCAGAACCATGGCCTTAAGCTCAATGCCAAAAAATGTGTCATCTCCTTTGGGAAAAACACGGTTCCAATGAATTACCACATCAATGGTAGTCCACTGAACACAGAAGGCATTACAAGAGATCTGGAAACACAGGCTGACAACAACCTCTCTTTTGATCACCAGATTGCCACTGTGGTCAGAAAGTCCTTCTATGTGGCACATCTCATTACTAAGGGTTTTGCATCCAGGAAGAAAGAGGTCATCATCGCCCTCTACTCTTCCCTCATTAGGCCAATCATTGAGCACAATGCCCCATTTGGCATGTACCTCACTAGACACCTGCAACAACTGGAGAGGCTGCAAAAGTACCTCACAAAGAGGATCCTAGGTCTTAAACATTTGTCCTATATGGACAGACTCAAAAAACTCCAACTATTCTCTGTCTCATATCGCCTACTTAGAGGTGATCTCTGCTTGACTTACAAAGCCATGTCTGACCCAGCTCTGTTAGAAATGCTACATCTAAAGAAATCCCAATCCCTCTGCACCACACACTCCAGAGACCTTAACCTCATTACCACAATTAACAGAACATGCTGGAGAGACAGGTTCATAACCCAGAGACTGCCCATGCTATAAAACAGACTTCCTATAGATGTCAAGCAGAGCACCTCGCTGACCCTCTTCAAGAGAAATCTTGAGTGGATGGAAAACAGAAAATTCACCCCGGGGATAACACCAGTAGCTCTACTCAACAGAGGCACTGGGAACTAAGGTCAGGTGGCACTATGCCAGGGTAATCCTATGGCTAGGCTTGTAAAGGCCCCAGGGCCATTAGCCTAGTACACACCTATGAACCTATGAACCTACCTTTCTTACTTATTCACCTCCCAACCTATTCTTATGTGCCAGGTACCTCTGTCATCATGTTTCATTAGACCTTTTAATCTTATAAGCACATGGCAACTATGGTTTAACTTAGTGGCCAACATTTCTTATCTTCCTACTGGCTTAATATCAGACATTACCAGCTTTGCCATGCATGCTGCAGAAACAGTTACATTAAAGTCCCAGCCCTGAAGCAGTGTTTGTTATTTTTACAATGAGTCAGTGTATCACCTGTCTCATGTCCTGCCCTCTATAGGCTTGCGAGCCACACAGTTCCAAGCTGTTGAATCTAAAATATCCTCTTCCCGAGGAGGAGTTTACAATACACTGAGGTGTGAGGTACACCGGGGTAACCATCTTCACAAAGGTGTGGGCCCTTTGCACCCAAACCACACATTTACATTTCTTAAAGGGGGGGCTTTCCACCAACATCAAGCACTTTTTCTGATTCTAGCTGAATGACATTTAAAGCATTTCTTTTCATACAAAATAGCTTGCTTAGCATTTGAACAGTTCCTTTTTTCATTTGCAGTACACTCTTTGTACTCTCTTTAGCAGTGGCTACAATGGATTCTAGTAGCTAGACAGACCTCTTGGTTATAAGCATGGAATAAAGACAAAATTCTTCTGAGATGTTATGGACACTACTTTTCCACATGTTGCTTACCCATCCATACAATGCTATTTTTAATGTTTTTTGACATATTTCTTTTGAGATGTTATGGCCACTACTTTTCTACACCTTGAATACCATTTATACAATGCTATTTTTTAATGTTTTTCCTTTTTCTGTATACCCCTAAGTGTGCTGGTTTACCACTTACACTAATCGGAATATTATGGTTACATCTCCTTTCAGCATTCTGTTTCTTAGATAATACATTACTGATTTTGTTTTTCTATAGATGTAACTCTGACAACACTTCCTCTCAGTGCTACACTTGTTTACTCTTGCAGGACTTTCAGCATATGCCAAGTTGATTAAACAAACATGTTTACAAGTAACGTACATCTTAATGAAATCATTAACCAAGATTAGGGAATTAGCACAGTTTAGCTGCCCGTTTCTCTCTGCTGAAACATTTTAGCTGCCCTGTTCTCTCTGCTAAAACTTTTAATCTATAGAAGTTCATAGAGTGCTTTTTGAACACCAGCTGTTTATGAAGTGTGCTGTTATTGCAGAAAAATGTTAAGTATTTGGTTGGTGGCTACTTGTGCATATCCACAGCATAACAAAGCATTCCTATTCAAAATAAACCAATATTAAAACTAAAAACACTTACTTAGGAGTAAAGCACTGGGAATAAAAGTCAGAAAATTACACTAGCAACACATCCAAGTTTGAGACTACTGTGAACATGACAGAGGCATCCAGCAATGACTTAATCAAAAATTCCATAACAGACATTGCTGGTGCAGTGAAGGGAAACATGCGGAGTAGAAGTCTTGTTTATATGACAATAATACAGTGTTCATTCCCTCAACTAGATTTTGCCCTTCACTTTTAAATATGTTGAAAAGTACAGCACATGGTGTTCTGAGTTCACCAGTGGTTTACTTATACTGTTACTGTTCAAACCAATGGCAGTGATCTCAGGTTATCACCTCAAACCATTGTAAAATCAACAGCAGACAAGCAATGGATGTCTTGACAACCTGCTGCTTTTCACATAATGTGAGAAGACCATAGAAATTAGTAATGTAACAAACACTGAAGAAGGCTGGATGAATAGACTGGGACTCCCCAAATGGTTCTGCATAGATAGACTTCTGAGCTCTGCCTGATTGTATCTCCTGGGGAAGATAAACGATAATAACTCTTGTGACAAAGAATATTCCAAGCTCATCTTCAGTCTGATTCCAGACTCTTGAAGACCATCCTTATAAACTGCCTGGCTATTACTTTATTTAACCTTTCTCTTTCCTCACCCTTCTCTTCATTACGCATGTCTTTCGAACGCCACACAACCGCGGGGAGGACATGCAGACTAATCATATTTCCAATAAATGGGATATCAAATGTGACAGAGAAAGGAGTTGCCCAATTAAATATTTTGGGAATAACTTTCAAACAGATTTTTATCTGTCTGAGCCACCAAGTTCTCTACCTTGGTAGAAGCACTTCTACAGGGTGCACCAGTAGATCATAACTGCTGACACCTGGTTAGAAGATATTTAACCTTAGTTTTGGGAATATTTTATTGTGGCGGAATCTCAATATACGTAAAAAAGCTAAGCTGGCTGTCTTCTCTGGTCATTGCATAAACATCGTGGTTATTATTTATTTACTTTTTTTAACTTATTCTACTCCAATTAGTAAAATTATTAAAGGTGACAGTCTTGTCATTTGAACAGCAGCAGAACAAAATGTAAACTGCAGCAGAAGATGTGACTGTAGAATAAGAAATATGAAATGACTGTTGAGAGTGTTCATATGAAGACACAAGGCTATTACTCTGCAGACTATTATAAGCCTAGCCAATAATCAGAGCTCAGAATCAAGTCATGTGCCTTGTATTTATGAGCTTAAAACCTTCCCCCTTAATGAAAATGGAAACATTACAACCTTGTACTCTTGCTACAGGAAGCAGCTCATTAGCAAGTCGAGAGCTTTAGTCCTCTGCACTTCCTGTGTAGATAATAAAAAACAAACATTACAAAAGTAAGAAGAGGTGAAACTTAACTTCTGGCACTACCTTAAGGCTTTTGGAAAGTTACGCAAGAAAACTGCAAGTAGTTGGTGTTGATAGTATTGAGTTTCTACCATATCTTAAACTGGACAGCAAGCTAAGAGATCTGACATGCATTTGTTTCTTGAAATAATGGCGAAGCCTTACACAGGGATTACAAATTTATTTATTTTATTTAACATTTGTTTGCTGGCAAAATCCAACTGGACACAGGTCCTTTTTCAGAGGAGGCCTGGGGAGAAATGCTCCAGTTAAGCAAAATTACAAGTTTGAGTTACAGGTAATATAAGCCTCACACAAAAACATAAAGTTTATATACACTGCAAAAGAAAAAGGCTTGTCTGCAAGCAAGCTCAAAGTGTCAAACATAAAAGTTACAAAAAGATGAATATAAAATGTCTTAGACAAACATGTACAATAGACATCACAGTATGAGTATGTACATATGTATATGTCATTTGTCATGCGTGGGTGAATTCGGTGGAAGAGGAAAGGGAATACAAGGAGCATAAAGAATCAAACAGAAAAGACAGTGTGTTTGTGTGTAATGCAGCAGGAGAGGATGGAATGAAAGGTTTCTCATCTCAGTTTCACCGTGAAATAATATGACCACAAGTGTTGGTTATTCAAGAATGATTTAGAGTAACTAATAAGTATAAACAAACGTGTTGACTGAAAACAACAAATAACAAGATTATAAATCCAAACTCGAGCCACAGTCTGCGGGACACCAACACTTTAATTTTATTACAGATATTTATAATCTTGTTATTTGATGCTTTAGAGTAACACTCATTATGGATATGTGGACCATCTTGGTAAGCTGCAACTCTAAACTTCAGTTACTGAAACAAGACAATGGGGGCTGTCCAACAGGGTTCCTGTCAGAACAACGAATGCTTGAAATGTCGAACGTCATATGGGCGACACCATATGATGGACATTTCAAGAGTTCAAAGGTTGAATTTAACGGCGCCGTATGGTGCAGAATGGGAGAATTTCCCTTTTCTGCACTGAAGTGCGGTCTCGGAGTTGGTATATTTAAGTAGGGGGGTATGGAGGGCACAGCCCCCCACTTAGGGGGTCCAGGGGGACTTGCCCCCCTGCTCGCACTGTTAAGGTATGTTTTTTTTTTCTTTTTATTATATATTCGGTCTTTCAAACTTCGACCATATGTTTTTGAACATATGGTATTCGAAATTTTGAAAGTTCGAATACATAACCCGTCCAAAAGTATCATTATACTCATCTGAACAGTAATTAATTGGGGGGGGTCCATCATTCTACCTCTGTTTTTGTTTATACTTTAAGTAAACAATGTAAGTACCATTTGCTACTTACACAGACAGGTTATGGACTTAGAGGCATTCAAGTGAATATACTTTTTTATCAAAAACCGCTGGTTAGTATCAGATGTATAAGACAGGGTTGCAGCTGGGGGTTCCCATTCTATATTAAGTAGGGATTACCAAACAGCCATTTAAAAAATCATGAAAGTAAACAGTACTTCATCCTGTAAGTGCTATGTTTTATTTTTTTCAATGTGCTTTCTCCTACTTTACATGCTAGCATGTCTCTCCATACCAGCCATGCTCATTTGATCTTCTGTCATGGATACTCCCGAATAAGGGTGACATCTGGCTGGGGAGGCCATAATGCAGCCAAAGCCTTAGCAGAGGCTTCTGCCTGTGCAGGCATTGTAGCACTGATGGGCTTATTTACTTAGGCCTGACCCCCTACCCTACGTAGGGGGACAGGTGACCTATATCAACACTGAGACCACAATGCCCTCCAAGATACGGGTACACTTGCAATAAAAGCTACGGCCAAAGCAGCTTGGTGGCTGAATGCACACTCCCAAGACTGCATTTGGTAATGTTGTTCCTCCTCTGAGGGATTGTGGTAGTAGGATGATGGGGGATGGGCACCCCCATCTTCTCCTGCTAGCTCTGTGAAGTGCTTAAGCCATTAATTGATCTTGGATCATGTGGCCGTTAGTCAGGGATTTATTTCTCTAGTATCCTGGAGCTGGTTGCCATGTTTTAATTTTATGTCTCACTTACAGCTAATGCAGTCCCAATGCCATGAAGAGTTACTTCTGTGTATCACTTTCATAGGATACGGAAACATTGTTCAGTTAGTGTGTTGTAATCTTGAAAGTCTTAATTCTTAACAAAGTAGTACTTTAAATTTGCTTTAACTAGAACACAAGGCACCACAAGGGTAACTACTTGGAAATTACTATCTGAAAAACTGGGTGTAGTTACAGCTGGGCTAACACTAAGTGTGAACAAACTTACTTAATCCTTGAGCCATAAGATCTGACTAAGTTTGTGAAAATGTAAACATTAACAGGAACTGAACATATCTGCCATCTATGTGAAAATTAGTAATATTACAGAAGACAATGGGACAGAAATGGATACATTGTTTTTTCCTGTCCAGTTGGTCTTGTACAATGGCTCCACTTCCTTTGCCCAGTTCTTTCTGTTCGTTCCCCTCTCAGAAGTGAGGGTCAGGCATTCTCCAAATTAAGTGAGAGGTAATGCATGGCTGAGCAAAAAAGGCCTCTTGTGGCCATTAGCCTAGTAATCACCCATGAACTTATTACGCAAAGTGGCTTGCTTGTATATATGTCTTTGTATTGTGATGTTTTCAAGATAAAGAAGATTTAAAAAAAAAATATTATGACAGCAGCTGTGTTGCAAACATTTCATGGTTGATCTTAGGTTTAAGAAAAAAGTTCAGAAATTGCTGCCTTTTATGTATCTACTTTCATTTTTTAAGGTGTTTTGACTTACATTTTACTTCCTGACTGACTTATTCATTGTTTGCTTGGTTAGCCGAAAGTGACTTTCAGTTTAATTTCACAGTATTGTCAGTTTAAGAAATTTCCTTTGGAAAGTCGACATTAATCTGAAAAAAAAAATACTCCCACTGGTGGTTAGTTCATTTCTGGCTCCGTCTGAATCTAAGCAAAACACAAAGCTCCCAATTTTTCCCTCCTTTCAGCCACTGATGTTTTTCTGGAAAGACCCTCTTCTACAAGCTTTTCTACCCTTTTCCCTCAAAGAGTCTATTCAAATCCAAAAAAACAAACAAAAAACATCCTTGATCTCAAAGTCCCTCTCTTAAAGCAAAGCCAGGTGGCTTCTGTTGTCTTTGTCTTACAGTCAGCACCATCTTTTCAATCATTTCCCCTAATATGGCTGCTGTTTGACATGCTGTCCTCTACAGAATGCAATATCCGCCTTCTAATAATAAAAGTTATATGAGGTGCTGATCATAATGACAGATCTTTTGAGTGGGACTCTTGCACTAAATGCCCCTTATAAAACTGTCAACAGAAGGTACCAGAAGGACTAATAAACCTGCAGAGGACTGTCCCTTTAATCCAATACAAGTTACATCATGTGCTGACAGAATGAAGGCGCTCAGGTTTATAAAGACTGTTGGGGGGAAACTAAAGTTGGAAACCAGTGCAGGAGCCTGTATAAATCCTGTGTCGAGAACCTGCTGCAGCAGCTACTTTCCAAGATCCATTATTATGGTCAGTACCCCACACAGTTTTTGTTTCACTGGTCTTTTACAGACGTACATGCATAGCAGTTGTTTGTCTTTCGGCTTTTCCCGGTTAGGGGTCGCCACAGCGGAACTCCAGTCCGCTAATGACTAGCAGTAGATTTTCACGAACGCCTAGGTGCCAGCTCGATGTCTAACCTTCAACGAAGGCACGCCCATTTACGCATGTCTTTCGAACGCCACACAACCGCGGGGAGGACATGCAGACTAATCATATTTCCAATAAATGGGATATCAAATGTGACAGAGAAAGGAGTTGCCCAATTAAATATTTTGGGAATAATTAAGCTGCAGCAAGGTTTGGACTCTGTCTAAACACCCTCTGAAGTTATTAGTGCCAGAGGGACAAGGACCGCAGAACAACTGCATCCCGGAAAAAGAAAGCAAATAAAATAAGAACTTCTACTCTTACTCAACAAATATACTACTTCAAGGCTGTTGAGCTAAACCAACAGATGTGTTTAGTGGGCCTTGCATGAATAACAAACAAACACAAAAACGTAAGTAATGTTGAAGCTAATTGTTTACTGTTGTTTTAGTGCCTCAAGCTACTTATCCTTTCTCTGTCCTAAATCTCCCCAGCTGCCTGGCCTCATTTTTGGAAAAAAGGAGGTTTGTTTATTAGCACTGCTGGCTTTAGCCTTATAGGCCAGAGATGCAACTATACTATCAGCCAATGAAAAATATCAACAACATTTCTGAATGTGTGCTTTAAAGACCTGATAACCACTTCATTATTACTACCATACATTTTTCTGACAATGTGAAATTTCATTAAATGGTCTGAATGCTAGCAAATAACAGCCTAACATCTGGATGACTGACTATACTACACACCTCACCAAATGCAGACGTGCACAACCATATACAAAATACACACACACTAAACATAACATACAACTACAAGAGTATCGCTCCATGACAACAAATGGCAGAGAAAAGCCACTCAACCCCCCCCAACTTCAATCATTAACACCAAGGTTGCAGCACTTTTCAGGTAGGTTGTAAGTGAAATTACTGCTTCAAAGCACCTCACCATCCAACCGAACTGTATGTTGGCTAAAGCTGAAGTTGCCAAACTGATATTTAACAATTTAACACATGAGTTTTGGGATGACAAAAGATTTCCCATTCTGACACCCATGACATTTTCTGTCTGTGCATTGATCTATTTATCTAATTATACCTTCCTATACAAACATGGAATAGATGTAACAGCCGAAATAATCACAACATGCTGAAAACACCAGCTGTTTCATTGTATGGTGCTGGGTTCTCCCCACCTTCCTTCTGCTCTGTTTGTGGCACCATGGCCATTCCTGTAGTATCGCTTTGATGCTGCACAGAAGTTGTTCTTGCTCCAGCTGCAGACACGACATGTATATGCCGTTAGCAGGTGGTACTGCACACACTACACACACACAGTACTTGAAAAGTTAACAGCAACTTTAAAACTAGTTAAAAAATATGTATCACAAAAACAACTTCAAATCCAGACATGCTACTGAATTCATGATTAGTTGCCCCACTGGTTATAAACAACCCAACAGAGTTATTTGCTAAACATTTACTGGAATCTGTGACACATTATGCAGTTTGTGGAAACAGCCATTTAACAGAAAGGGAGTAGATGAACAGTTTGTAAGCAAGACATTATATTCTGGGAACGAACTCCCTGATCAACAATCATATTAAGAAACTGATGACAAATACATCATGTACCTAGTTTACCCTTTCATTCACCTTGCAGCTACTGTTGGGAAACCCTACGGAAACAATGTTTTTACTGGGCACTTTGACTATAAAGTACAAAGCAAGAAATAGTAAAGACCCAGGACTAATTGTGGTTTAGCAAACTAGATTCCATGGTTCCTCACAAGCTTTTCATTTTGGCTGAAAGTACAACAAGGATCCTTAGTCATCAGTTTCTCAAAAAATCAAACAAACCAGCCTTAACTGGAACTTAATCATAAGTAATTCTGCTTATGAGCCTTGTGCAATGCAAGACTGACGTAAACAATTTTCTAATTTAATCCTTAGCTGGCTTCACATGTGAAAGCAACCTCTAAAAATAAAAGAAGTCCAGCTCTTGGCCTATGTTCCATGTTTCAGTATGGACAAGAAGTGTTTTTCAATGCCTGATCTGCAGAACCAGTTTTGTGTAGTAAACACTCACCCCCAACTGTGTAATTTATAGGACACAGGTGTACTGTGAGACCCTAGCAGAACATGGTTAGTTAACAGAAATAATTCACATTGTTTTCCTCACAGTTCTATCAAACCAAGAGAAAACATAACATTCAAGACAAGACTCGTGATTGATTCTTATTTACCAATGTCTAACCAGAAATAATATAAAAAAAATACTGCTGTCTTTGTCACCAGAGACTTTAAAAAGGAAAACAGCAGTGTGATCTTTTAAGAGCAGGAAGTGAGCTTTATCTATGTTCAAAGATAAAATAAAATGTTGGCTTGAACTCCTGTCCATGACAGCCTCCCACCACCACACACATTTCACAGGGTACAAAACTAATGTGTTACAACATGCAGATGACACATGCACTGCATCTGCAGATGTTTTTAAATGGTGCTGACTCATATTTTTGAGAGGTGACTTGTTTACATATCCTAATTCTGAGTCTCTGCCTAAGATGTAGAAATGATCAAATAATGCAGAGGTGCCTTCTCCAACTCGGGGACTGTGGAATGCAGCAATCCTGCAACAGTAACACTGCAGGGGGTGGGGGCTGTTCAGGCTTGAGAACAATCACAGTTTGGCTGGTTTGAGGTTGCAGAGTGAGAACTCCATTGTGAGAATTCAGTCAGCATGGTTGATGAAAAAGGAAAGTACAGTTGTGTACACTTACCATAAATGTAGATGTTCGAGTGTATTCACTGTTGCAGTCATTACATTTGGGTAATCTGCTGGCAGGTTACCCTCAGTCAGCCTGATTAACAAAGTCTTGGGTCCTGCGTCGGATGCTGTCCCTTCTTCCATGACGTCAGGTCATCAGGGGTATAAAACATGCAGCCGACGCCATTACATCAGTTTTTCTTGCCCCAGATGTCAGGTGCCCCCCAAATGGGGAGCAAAATATATATAAATAATTAAAAACACAACAATATACCTCCAAACAAAAGCAGATACACCAAAAAGGCTTTTAAGTGTAGTAAAAGAAAGGAGAGGCATAGTAAGAGAAAAAAACAGGGGGCTGGAGGGAGGGTAACCAGGACTGCAACAATGAATACACTCAAACATCTACATTTATGGTAAGTGTATACAACTGTACTATGTTCTTCGTGTTTCACTGTTGCAGTCATTACATTTGGGTAGATTCCCAAAGCTATGGTTGGGAGGACGGATTTATACAGCATTAGGTCTGGCTATAATGCCCTGCAAAACAGCAGTGGCATAGCCAGCTCTGGATTTAGAGAAAGTTGGTAAATGATAGTGCTTGGTGAAAGTATGAACTGAACTTCAGGTAGCAACTTCTAAAATATCCCTGGTAGGAACACCTTTGAGAAAGGCTGTAGAAGTAGATGCAGCCCTGGTGGAATTAGACCTGATCCCCTGGGGGATAGGTTTTCCATGGTGCTTATAGCAGAAATTAATACAATGGCTTATCCATTTGGAAATTATTTGCTTTGAAATAGCCTTTCCGTCTGCCCCTGCAGCAAATGCTACCAGCAGTTGTTCAGATTTTCTTTGAGATTTAGTCCTGTCCAAGTAAAAACTAAGTTGTCTGTGTACATCCAATGAATGCAGAATCCGCTACCCCTTGTTCTGTGGATTGGGAAAGAAAGTTGGCAAATGAATGGACTGATTAAGAGCCACACTGGGTACCACCTTAGGCATGAAGGATGGGTTGGTCCTGAGTGACACCCTGTCCGCATGAAAGATGATGAAAGGCTCCACTGCCATAACGGCCTGTAATTCAGAAATCCTTCTAGTCGAAGTGATTGCTAAAAGGAAGGCTGTTTTCCAAAAAAGAAATTTTAAGTCTGCAGTAGCAGCTGGCTCGAAAGGAGGTAGAGTGAGTTTCTCCAATGCAAAATTAAGGTCCCAGGTAGGGGCTGGAGGTCTCCTGGGTGGCCTCAAGTTTTTGGCCCCTCTGAGATACTGTTTTAGCATGGGATGAGAGAAGAGGGGAGGTTCTGTGTTGTAATGAGCTGAAATGGCTGAGGCATGGATTTTTATGGAAAAAAAAGTCAGGCCCTTGTGAAGCATCTCAGTTAAGTATTGCAAAATCAGAGGTAAATTGGGCACTGCTGTGCTCATCCCTTGAGATTGATTCCAGGCACAGAATCTTTTCCATTTGTCAGCATAAGATTTTCTAGTACTAGGCCTTCTTGCCTTCAAAATGACATCCTTCGCAGGTTTGCTGAGGGATGCTAAGGGGGAATGTAAGACATTAGCCAAGCTGCAAGATTCAAAGTTTGGAGCTGAGGGTGCAGAATTTGGTTGTTCTGCTGAGACAGTAAGGAAGGCGTCTGAGGCAGGTGCCATGGAGAAATTAGTGACAGACTGTGTAGGAGTGGGTGCCAGTGTTGGCGAGGCCAGTCTAGAGCAATCAAAATCATTTTTGGTTTGTCCTGTTTGACTTTTAGTAGAACTTTAGAGAGCAGAGGCAGAGGGGGAAGGCATAGACTGTTAGGTTTTCCCAGCTGAAGGACAGTGCATCCACCTTCCAAGCTTTTTTGTGAGGAGTTCTTGTGCAAAATTTTTCCAACTGGTAGCTCTGGGGTGCGGCAAAAAGATCTATGTCTGGGCTCCCCCATTTGCGTGTCAACATGTTGAAAATCCGTGGTTCCATTTTCCATTCGTGTGGGTCCATGAAATTTCTGCTTAGTTCGTCTGCCAAAATATTCAGCTTTCCTGGCAGGAATTGAGCTTGTAGTTGTACTTGGTAGCTCAAGGCCGTGTTCCACAATGCCATGGCTAGTCTACAGAAGGGGTAGGAATGTGTACCCCCCTGCTTGTTTATGTACCACATAACTGTGGTGTTGTCTATCTTTACCATTAGTTGTCCTGGATGAAGGTAGTCCTTGAAGGCTGTCAGTGCATTCTGTACAGCTAGCATTTCTTTTTGATTGATATGAAGGTGCATTTGATTTGGGCTCCATTTGCCCTGAATGCACTTCCCTGCCAGATGAGCCCCTGCCATGCATAGTCTGATGTGTCTGTAGTCAGGGTTTGGGCGGCAGGGGGTGGTGTGAATGGCAGTCCCTTGTTTTGGTGGCAGGCCTCTGCCCACCATAGGAACTCTAGTTGCAGGCAAGGTATGATAGGAATCATTGTTTCCAGGCTGTGACAATGCTGGCTCCATAAACTTTTTAAGTACCACTGAAGTTTCCTCATATGCAGTCTTGCATATGGAATTAGAAGAATGCAGGAGGCCATGAACCCCAAGGCTTTCAGTATTTGTCTTGCAGATAGCAGGGTTTTTGTGGCCACCTGTTTGAAGAAAGTCACCAAATGAATTTGCTTTTCTGGCGTAAGGAAAGCCATCTGGGCAGTTGTATTCAAGCTTGTACCTAGGAATGTAATTTTTTTGAGAGGGTACCAGTTGTGATTTATTTTCGTTTATGGTGTAACCTAGACAAGTTAGAACCCTTTTTACAAACACCAGATGTTTTAGAAGAATGGCCTAGAAGTTTCTTTACGAATGCCAGATGTTTTAATAGCAAGTCCTGGCTTTCTGCCTGAATTAGACAATCGTCCAGGTATGGATATATTTGAATATTTCTTTGCCTGCAAATTGCAATTACTGGAGCCAGGCACTTTGTAAATACCCTGGGCACAGTAGATAAGCCAAAGGGTAGTGCAGAGAACTGATAATGCAAGTAGCCTGCTTTGAAGCGGAGATATCTTTTGCAAGATTCCCTGATTGGGATATGCAGGTAAGCCTCTTTTAAATCTAGAGTTGCCAACCAGGCATCTTTGCCTACAATAGGAAGTAACTAGAGAAGAGTCAGCATCTTGAATTTTGGAATGTCCATAAAGGTGTTTAGAGTAGACAGGTCCAGAATTGGATGCCATGATTTGTCTTTTCTGGGTACCAGAAAAAGTCTGGAATAGAAACCTTGTCCCTTTTCCTCTTCTGGTACTAGTTGAATAGCACCCATGTTTAGGAGGGAAAGTACTTGTTTCTGAGCCTCTGCCCACTGATTTGGGGGCAGGTCTGGCCACCCGTTTGGAGTTGGCAACGTGTAAAAATTAAATCTGTATCCCTGGGACACTATATTTAAAAACCCATTTGTCCTGGGCTATAAGTTGCCAGTTTTTTGCATGAAGAGCCAGTCTTTCCCCCAAAGGGGCGGCTAAGAGGTAAGTGCTTGGTAATTTTAAAGGAAAGTCATTGAGACTGTTTACCATAGGGAGGTGTCTTGTTGTTTCCAGTTTTGGAAGCGGAGGCACCCCATTGCTTAGTTCTGAAAGTCCCTTGGGACTGAAACCTGGTGCTTTTGGAATGTCTGGGTTTGGCTTGAGTGGCTCTGGAAGGAACTGGAAAAGACCAGTTCTTAGTAGGCCAGTGCCTACTAAATCTTGAAGGTTGTACTTGTAAGAAATCTTGCACAGTTTGCATAGATTTAGCTTTATCTTCCATCTTTTTAGAACTTCTTCAGCCTTATTGCCAAACAGGCGGTCCTGCTGCAAAGGAGCATCCAACAATTTTGCTTTAACATGATCAGGCAGAGATTGCTCCTTAAGCCAAGCATGCCTTCTAAGCACAGACCCAGTAACAGTAGCCCTGCAAGAGGCCTCCAAAGAATCAAAATCACATTGCAAAGTATGTTTTCTAACTTGTTCAGCTGAATGCAATAAATCCTATAAATCCTTATTTTCCACACAGCCAGAAATCAACATAATTTTCTGTTTAAGCAGTCCCATGATATACTGTTGATATTTTAGCATATGGAATTGACAGTTTAAAGCCCTGATTGCCAAGGTTGCAGAAGTATAAACCTTTTTACCCCATCTATCCAGCGCCCTGGAGTCTCTATCAGAAGGGGTAGGATTTTTAGCAGTAGAAGCCTTAATGCCCTTAGGCCCCTGAGAAATGATTTCAGGGTCCGCAACAGGATTTTTGAAAAGGAATTTGTGGGATTCAGGAACCCTGTAGTATCTGTCTGGCTTACAAGGGGCAGGAGGCAGGGAATCAGGGGCTATACTGGATTCTGAAAACACATAATCAACAATGTCTAGTACAGGAGGTATAGCCAAAGGCCTATGCTGAGGAAGAAGAAGGAAATCCCTAATCCTCTTTTTGGATTCAGAAAAATCCTGACTTTCCCAGTGGAAATGCTCCCTTAAGGTATGTAAAGTTTCCCCAAAAGAAAAATCCTCAGGGGGGAAAACAGAAGGAATGGAATCCTCTGCATCAGAGTCCTCATAAGTAGTCATGGACAAATCCTGTTCATTAGAAGAGTCAGAAGAAACAGAGTCCTGTTCAGAAGATTCATAGTCAAGTTCAGCCCTAGGCCTCTTAGAAGGGGGGGGGGGGTTTGACTACCCCTGATTAGAGTAATTAAATCTTCAGCCATTTTGATCATTTGTTTTTTAGGCATAGTGGCCTGAACATGCGGCCTGGGTGTCATTTTTTAGATATAGATTGCGATTTTGGCTATAATATCGAATACCCTCAGAAGCCAGTGCTTGCACAGCGGCTCCAGACCCATCCAAGGTAGAGACATCCGCGGGTTCCATAGGTGAAGCATCTCGCGGCATACCGGACTCCGAATGGGTCTCAGTAGAGGCCTGCGAATCAGAAGTAGCAGGTATCAGGAGCTGTGAAAGCACCTCACTGAGTACTGGCGAACTGATGACTGACTTAGGAGAAGCGTCATCGGCAGTTTTGGACCCCAACGGCCTGTCTCTGTCTTTTTCTTTGCGTTTTTTCGGTATTCCAGTAGTTGGATGGCTAACCGATGTCATTTCTGGATAATTAAACCGAGAACTGAAATATTTAGAAGCAAAAATGTACCGACGACGGATAGTGCACTGATTAAATAAAGCACAAAACCGACAGCAAGGTACGTCGTGGTCAGGGCCTAGGCAAGGAATACAGTACAAATGGAAATCCTTATGAGGTATTTGCTTCCCACAAGTAATACAATTATTAACTTTTACTGACATCGGAAAGGAGCAAGAAAAAGTTTCCCCAATGAGGTACTTAGCTTTTTAGTTGAAGACTTTGGTTCTGAAACTCGAAAGTGAAAATTTCAGGAGTCGGCCGACCGGCACTTGAGAACTGCTTCTGCTTCAGTCACCGCGCGGCAAGAAAGACTGATGTAATGGCGTCGGCTGCATGTTTTATATCCCTTACGACCTGACATCATGAAAGAAGGGACAGCATCTGACGCAGGACCCAAGACTTTGTTAATCAGGCCGACTGAGGGCAACCTGCCAGCAGATTACCCAAATGTAATGACTGCAACAATGAAACACGTAGAACATCTGAACAAGCTTACCATTGGCTTACCTTTTCCTGGGTAGTGGGAGGATGAAGATGACTTGTGCTCTTTGTCTTTACCATCAGTACTGTAATATGTGGTTGCAACTGCCTTGGTATCATATTAAGCACAGAGTATGGAGATAGGACATGACACCACAAAAATTATTGTCAGTGTGATGACCTCAGGATCCTTCTACCCAGCTCCTACCCTTATGAGGGGAGCAAATGGGCACTGTGGATAATATACAGGTTCTCAGAAGATGTGAGGTCACATTGAATCGAACAACTCCCTGCAACTCTACACAAACAGACACACACATATCTATATCTATCTATATATATATATATACATACATACAAACACACACATATCTATATCTATCTATATATATATATATATATATATATATATATATATATATATATATATATATACATACACATACAGATACATACACACACACACACACACACGGATCTACTTTTAAATATCGAACTCTCAGAAAATCGAAGACCACAATACTGAGACCAGAAAGCCAAAACCTAAAGAACTGAAAGTGCAAAACGTTGACGCCCAAAATACCGAACTCGAACATGCAAACCGCACATACAAGCCACTACCACAAACCAAAACTATAGAAAATAAAAACAAAACACAAAGAAAAAACACTATATACATGAAAACATAAACAAGAACCCTTTACAACATTAAAAAAACTACTAATTTACCTTTCCTCAACAAACTGGACTAACTACAGCTAACCTAAGTTGGGGGGGGGGCATGTACGCACTCCACACACCCCCCCCAACTATATAAACCAACTACAGGATCGCACTACAGTGGAGAAAAGGATGTATACCTTTACCTTAACTTATTGTACGACACGCACTATTGCCGGGAGCGTAAGAAGCTTCCACCATATTTGCTTACATACTTCATACATAAATTTAAAGGGACATACCACATTTATAAACACAAACTACGGCTTTCCTACGGCATTACTGGCATTACTACATTGGCACTTTAAATTTCAGTCTTCTAACACTTTGCAATTTGAATTTCAGTACTCTGACCTTCGATCTTTTGGACTTTCAGTATCTTCATGTTTTGGCTTTCCGGTCTCGGTATTGTGGTTTTTGATCTTCTGAAAGTCCAGTACATACATATATGTATGCACACACATATACAAACACACACACATATGGATATATATATATATATATATATGTATATATATATATATATATATATATATATATATATATATATATATGTGTGTGTGTGTGTATATATATATATATATATATATATATATATATATATATATAGCTATATATATGTGTATATATATATATATATATATATGTATATATATATATATATATATACACACACACACACACACACACACACATACATATAATTTTAATTTAGTTTATACTATCTGTGTTTATTTTCCAGGGTAGAGGACTCATCCCATGGACCTTTTTCACACTCAGTCCATGTGCAGTGTCTGGTTAAGTGACTTGTTGATAATCACACAGTTAGGCACTGGAGGCTGAGGGAATCAAACACAGAAACTTCTCTCCATATTAACCCGCACCTCTCTAAGTCTACCTTTAAATCCATAGCCTGTACACTTCTCCATACTTCTACTGACTAAAAGTATTATATAAAGTCTGTTGTATGGAAAGTGTCAAAAAATAAAAGTGAGATTCAGGTTTTGCGCATTAAAATAAATCAGCCATGTGACATAATGGAAGAAAAAGCCCCCGTTCCAAAAATAGGTATGTACTGTCTACAAATCTGAGTTATGGACTACATGCATAATCCAGATAACATTGTACTCAAGTTGCAACCTTGTTTAACCCCCTTACACATATGAACTTCCTTTTCTGTACCAGTTACACAAAGAGATAAGAAGTAGAATGCTTCTTATACTAGTTAAAAAATTAGATCATAGAGACAATCTTTGTAACATATTAAACAAGGTTCCATGGGATACGGAATCATAACCTTTGTTAATATCTAACTTTCATACAAATCCTTTCATTCTTCCTAGCAGTAGATGCCTACAATATTCTCTTACTAACCATAAAATACTCCATGTTCCATTACTTATTCAACCCTTCTACGTCATATTGAATACAACTTTTTATTTTAGTTCTGAAGTCTTTTTTGTAACATACAGGAAATTAACTTATAATCACAATTCTGAAGAGGAACAGACCCTCCAATTTTGAGTGTCTGTTTTTCATTTCCCATTCACAATTTTATCACTGCAGAATACACACATTACACACACACACACACACACACACACACACACACACACACACACACACATCCATATCTATCTATATATAAATACGTACATATTCTATATAGATAGATACAGATATGTAGATGTATAATGCTGGTCCTTTTATGAACCATTTATTAAATACTAACAAATCAAACTGCAATTCATTTTTTATAACAACTCAGTAGAATTCTGTAGCACACTGAACCTGGGGTAACTGTGGGTCGAGAATATCAAGTGATGGTGTTACAGAAGCCCTAGCGTCCTTTGTAATCACCAGGACCTGTACCGTTGTGTACTGCTGCTGGAGATGCAGCTATTCCCAGCTCCATGGTAAAAGATGTGACTTTTTAATATATTTCTTTTAAAAAGGAAGACAACAGATATATTGTTTTGTTTGCTCCATTTGTAAGGGAGGCTACTGCCCTTCTTTAACCCTACCTCAGTTTACTTATGAAGGAGAGTGGGTTGCAAATGGAACTAACAAACACCCACCAAAATTTGTCATAATGTTACAATGGGTCTCAAATAATGCTGCTGTAACACTCTGCTGCTAATACACACTGGAGAGGTCCGATGTTTTACATTAACACCCTTTTTATAGTAGAAGTAAGAAATTCCATCCCTACCAGGACTGGTGTGAGTTTCAGTTTTCTTTAAAGCTAACTGCAATTCTAACAATGCCAAACCTCTATTTAATTATACTCAAACGTGTTACTTTAATCCTCCTCCTGATGGGATATACAACTCAAGTCATAAACATTTTCTTATCTTCATTGTTATGTATAAGCAACATAGAGGGTTATGACTGGGTCCCCAATCGTAACCATATCATGTGTTTGAGACATGAATGCCAAGAAATACACCTCAACAGTGAAGCTTAACATACTCTGTTACAATGTTTTTTGATGGGTTATCCTGAGAGCATGGTCAGGAAGAAATTACTATGGATAGGAAAATGAGATATAAACCCCTTATTATACATCCAGACAGTCCGGTTAAGTTTCAGGATGTAAGAAAACAGTACTAGAGGGCTACTGTTTGTCATTTTAACAACATGACTCAAGAAACCAAGGATATTCTTATGAAAATCTAGGATTTTAGTTTTTGAGCTCATAGGTTTAAAGAGATTCTTGGGTGATAAGCCCCTATTTTTTTTCAAAAGGAGCACAAATTTAAAATACATTTTGAAAAGTTCACTGTAAATAATTATGAGATAAGAAGGGGACTGAAAAGGTGTGGATGTTATCCACAATGTCATTTTATTTCTGAGGGTCCAAATATTGTCATTACTCATTACCTCAGGTCAGCAGCTCCTATGGTTACTGGTAGGTTTGATTGTAATATGAGTGAGGTGGGTGATTGTATCAAAGAAGCAACCCCGCCTCATTCTTCATCAACTGCCTAGCCTCCTAACCCCTATATATATATATCTTCTTCTTCTTCTTTCGGCTTTACAGTGGATCACCTTGTCCGCACATTGAATGGCAGTGGAGTTTTACGGTGTCGAGTTGCCAGCCGGCGCCCAACCTTCCACAGAAGGCACACTCACACGCACACCTAGGGCCAATTTAGAGTGTCCAATCCACCTGCAGCATGTCTTTGGGATGTGGGAGGCACCCGGAGGAAACCCACGCGACCACAGGGAGGACATGCAGACTCCGCACAGAAGGCACCCCAGCCGAGGATCGAACCGGAGAACCTCTTGCTGTGAGGCAGCAATGCTAACCACTGCACCACTGTGGCCGCCCCAACCCCTATATATATATATATATATATATATATATATATATATATATATATATAAAACAGGGTCCCACTCTACATAAGACAGAGCCCCTCACTATCACTCTTCAAGAGAAACCTTGATGAGTGGATGGGTAACAAAAATTTCACACCGGGGATCGCACCAACAGCATTACTAGATAGGGGCCAAGGGTACTAGCTGCTAGTACAATGGTCTAGGGAACTACTAAAGGGGCGGTGAATACCACACAATGCGGCTGGGCTAATATATGCCTTCGGGCAGATAGCCCAGTACCAGCCTATGAACCTAAACGTTTATCTTGTTTGTGCTTTTACCTGGGCAAACCTCTGTGAATGCACTCAGGAAAAGTATTATGCCTTATGGAAGGGTAATACCACTAATGCTTTATTCTGGCCTTCGATTACCTGTAAGAATGTCAAGTTCTTGTTTTTTTTATCTTGCAGAGTGTAAGACCCTTTGGTAGGGGTGGAAACTGGAAAGCTTACTTAGAAGCCAGGCAGTTGCATTGGCAACTGTTACTGGACACAGAACCAGCCCCATCCCCACCATATTAAAGGGCAAGACTTCTATTAGCAGTTTATTACAGCTTAACACAGACATATTCTAAGTCAGACAGTTAAAAAAAAAGACAACTGGGGATATATTTTATTTAATAGAATTTTTTTTTAATTACTGTGGGATTTTATGTGACATTCAATGTTTTCCTTTAACAATGTTAACTAGTAACTCTTAATGAATTGATTTAATTGAACAAGTTTTGAACGTGTGATATTTGACAATATTATTTAATAAACGAGTTACTGTACATTTTAGTTCTGATGAAATTTTGATTCACATTGTGGAATGAAAGTGCTTAACCTATATTAAAACATTGGTCCTGCATTATTACCTGGACTTGCAATGCTTATTTTATTTTATGGTTATTTATTGTTGGCATTAGTATTGGATTTTGCTGGTATAATATCAACAAAAAGTCAGAACAGTTTTTTAAACAGTGTAGTAATTTAAACAAGTTACGTACAGACTAACTTCTGTAAACTTACACAGATAAATGAGGCAAGGTATTCAGGGTCAGCTGACAGTGGAGGAACGTCCTTTACATGAGACCCAACCATAACAGTACTTAAGGAGTATACAATACTTACTACACACCTCCAGAAGCACTGTTATGGTTGGGTCTCGCAGAAACAGAACAAAAATGTTTTACAAGTTTGTTTTTTGTCCAGTTTTGGAGTGTAAACATGACGCCCCATGCACTACATTTCTTTTCTACAGTCATACTGAAAATATTTCTGGTTTTATAGTCTTTCTTTCTTTTGGTTCCATCTAAGAATCCTCAAATAGTAACTTTTCAAAGTCTTCTCTCTTCTGCACTGTTGCCACACAAAAATTGTAATTCTGTATCAATCCAATATGGTAAATCTTTCATTATTTTCTCAAAAATATTCATTCTCCACCTAATTCACATTTTAACCAAAACCACCATTCTTCCGCTGATCCATTATATTCCTGCAATAATGCATTATCTTTCTGTACCCGACTGAAATAGTCTGACATTCCTTATTGTAATTTTTCTTTATGCATTCAATAAATCCCAGAACCTATAAATTCCATAAAATCATAAAGACCAGAGATCAACTAATAGTGAGAAGTCTCCTTTTTTGCTTTTTGTAAGTTCTCTACTGGAAAACAGAAAGTCACTATGAGAGGCTTAATCTCCTTTCCTGAGCATATATCCAGCATATCCTCTTGGATACTAAATGAGGTTTCAACAGTAAAAAAATTGTATGCTTGTTTATTTTATTTTACATTTTACTTTAACATCTTCTTCCTGCTCCCTGCATTTTCTTTTCTTACTTTTAATAAGCTAGAATTAAAATCCTCTTCACAGAAAAGAATACAATTAGTGAGTTACAAAGGACAAAACTTTCCCCTCAATTTTTTTCTTACATCTGGCTTTGTGAAGTGGTATGAGTGATTGTCATTTAGGTGGAGACCTATTATCTTCACCTAACTGACAGCGCTATAGAAGAATAAAAAATACCCTAAACAAGCAGCAAGACCAAATGACCAATATCATTTTAACCAAGAAATACTATTAAACTTTCCTGTTCCAGTACAGGAATTGTTGTAATATGTAACACAGAAACATCAATATTTCTTTTTTTTATCCATTTTGTTATTCTTCATATTCTTACTGTGGACTGTAAACTGTTTTCACAGGAAGTATTTTCATTTTATTTTATTCTTTCCATTAAATGTGAATTTTACTCTAGGTGTTACATCATTCGAGTTTAACTTGTTTTCTTATCTATTATTTTAACGTTTTTCCCCTTAGGTTTATGACCTCAGTACTGAAAACCTATAAAGACTACTCCTGTTCTGTAGAACCCCCCCAGTTACATGTTTGGAAGGAATACACAACCATTTATTACAGATAACCTACGATGGAACTGGTCCCGCTGCTGTAATAATTCCCTTATGTTGCTCCACATTCTCAGCACTGAACTGAATACTCTGAGGACAATATGTCCAAAAATGCTTAGCTTTAACTCATTTTCATGGATACATATATATATATATATATATATATATATATACATATATATATTTTACAATTTTCCTTATGTTCTTCTTGTCCACAGTACATGCAACACAAATTAGGACAATCTCTTCTGAACTGTCCCACATCACTATAAATGCATACATTTGCTAATTAATTAATTAACATGAATAAGTAACTATCCTTACCTTACACGTCCTTACTCTCTCCTCATCCCTCACTTCCTTACTTTAATCATGACTCTTTCTAAATATAACATAATCCTGTTTTTTCTCACTTTATATTACAATTCTTGTTTGTATTGCATTAACTAACCTTTGATTTCTCTATAAACTGGTTAAAATTTCTCTAAATATTAAATCACTGTCATATAAATTTTATCTATTCTTAACCAATGTTTACACATTAGGTCCAGTTTGGTTTAATTATTTAAACTGTATATGTTTTGTATTACTTTTGAAGATTGTAAAAGTATTGTTCTTAAAAATGTGTTTGTAATACTCCCCAGGTTCCACTGAAAATGGGGTCCTACACAGTCACTTTCCCAGTAATCAAATGTCAACAAATACATTTATATTTGTTCACTGGGATAGTACGATAACCAGTATAGTACACTAATCAATACTGACCAATTTTGGGTTCAGCCCGGGTGAAATATAAAACATTTCACAAGCAAAAGAACAAAGAAATGTAAGCAGTAACACAGTAGTTCATACTAGTTACATAAACAAACTATATATACATTATAGTGAACAACAAGGAGACTGTGAAATAGAATCAAAAAGTGTAATGTCCAACATATACATTAGGTTCTAAAGTGAGTAAACCTTCAGTAAATCTGAGAGGAGAACAGAAATAGAAAGGAGGTAGGGGTAGTGTGTTAGGTGATATGTCCTGTTTTGCAGTAGTAGCATCTGGCTTGGATGAAGAAGTGCTTTCTGAGTTACATTCTGAATTAGGAGCAAGTGTTGATTTCCTTTAGGTCGATGGGGAGAGCTTGCCAAAGAGTAGGTGCCTGAGAGAAGAATGCATGTGCAGTGCTGTGGGGTTTTATTCTAGAGGTAATGAGAGCTGGTGTGGCTTGTCAGTGGTGTCTCAGATTGTATTAGGGTTTTTTTCATGAGGTCTAGCTGCAAGGGGAGTAAATGTGTGGTGTCAGGGTAGTCTATAGGGTTAAGATTCTAACAGTAGGTTAATTTTTTTTACAAGTAGCCATTTAGACCTTTTCTAGAGTGATACAGTGATACTCACAGAGAAGAAACATATTTTGGCTGTCCAACATACCAAAGAACACAGGAACTACCATTCACAAATGTCTGATTTTCAGAGTGTTTCAAATATCCATTCTCTACAAGAAAGTCAGTCATTTCTTCTCTTCCCCCAGCCCAGATCCTTATTTTTTCTTTTATTTTTTACTTAAAGGCATTAGAACTTAGCACTGCTTATATCCCATATTTGCACTTTCCTTATTTTATTTAAATTTAAGTTGCTCACAGTGACCTGAGACCCTAGGCACCAATAGCTTCTTTTTCTCAAACTTCAACAATACAATTGGAGCAACATACTCAGTGTCTAATGCCAAAAGTTAAGTTGTCTCAAATGGGAAGTGTACTATTGTCGTAACCCATGTGATAGAAATGCTCACTGACTGTACAATATTTTCTCAAAAAGCATACCTCTCCTTGCAAATTCTTGAACTCTAACAAAAAATACCACTGATTTAAGAAGTTACCTTCCTGGTCTACTTGCACACACTGTGTTCATAAACGTTAGGATGCTTAGAATCAGGTCCCTATTACATCATCGAAAATTCAGTTCAGCGAACAGCATTTTTAGTGCACTTACATCGAACATGCCGTTCATCGAACTGTTCATAGTGAGATCGTGGTATAGTGAAGATCGGAAAATTTGCCCTTTCCTCTCTGTAGTGTGATCTCAGAGCTGGTATATGTAATTAGCGGGGGGGGGGGGCACAGCCCCCCAGAAGGGCTGAATACAATGAATGGCATTTTCGATGAAACGCCGTTCATTTAAGACAGTTTTCAATGATGTCATATAGACCCTTAGAATCTGCCCTTATTTATTCTGGTTCTAGTCTGGAGCTGAAGCCCTTTGAAACAGCTAGCTGACACTGTTGGACAGAAACAGCTGCTCAGAACTGCTTCTAAATGACACCCATGAATCACTCAACTGCAGTGATTAAGTCCACACCAGAGATAAAGTCAGAAATATCAGTTAGCTGATCTGCATTCTGATGTTTTTTGACTGTGTAGTCCACAAAATATCATCATCTACTTCTGCTGGCAATTCTTTATCTAGAGATTGCATATGGCGTGTATTTGTACTTCCAGTCTGCAAGTTTATTTTAATTTTCAGTACAAAAATCTGTATCCTCCACACCCAGGTAATTCCCTGTCACCATGATACATTTCCAAAAATATCAGAGCAGGAAGTGAGTAGGGGAATTTCTCCGTGTTCTGGCCAAATTTCCCCTAGTGGGTATGAATACCACCTTGGGTGTGCTCAGAAAGCAGGTTATGCTTAATGTAACTAACCCAATCATCAATCTAATAATATTTTGCTGCTTTTTCATTTATTTAGACAGCCCATCAGTTTTTTTAATAAAGAAGCACTTGTAGAATGAACATCTACAATGTATGAGATTAGCTAATCCTACTGGGTAACTCTCAGATCATGGTGTACAACACAAAGTTAGAAGTACAGGACAGTCAGTGCAGGGCTATAGGAGTCTCATAATTAAATCTAACAACTGTTACTCTACACAAAACCAGACAATAAACCAAAGTGAAGACTTCCCATTTCTAACAGAGAACGGAGGCTGTATAAATCTGTGATGATATGTGGTAGTGTCAGCTGTGTCAAGAAGAGTAGGGTAGTACATGTGTACATATGCCAACACAGCCAGCTAGAGTTTTGTGAAAAAAAAAAAAGTTTATGCCATTTGATCATCTCTCTGATTTGTATGGATGCTGGTGTTAAAAAATATGCTTGTAAAGTTGGCTGTGTTAAAATGTATAAATGTATATTCGGTTGTATTGCTGTAACTGATCAAATGTGAATGTTTTATCAGAGAAGCCTAGAGGGATGGAAAGTCTGAAACTGTGTTACAGCTTTCAGATGCTGCCACAGATCTTAGTAAAGCTCTGTGTATGTATTGTACCAGCACTAGGTGACCAGAGGTGATTGCATCCTCTAACCAGCTTAACTCTTCAGAACCCTTGCAGCAGCACTTTAGAATCTGACAGGATTTATATCTCACACTTCCACACAGTCAGTCAGTGAGATTCAGTCAGTCTGAGAGAGTGAGACAGAGAGATATCATCTGGCTATTGCTGTGGCAAGACACTCGGCACATATCAGCCTGCCTTGCACAGATTAGAGAAATAGTTTAGTATTGTTTTCTGTAATTGTGAAAAACTATCCAATTCATGCCTCCCAACCTCTCAGCTCAAGAAATCTGGACAAAGCCAGAAATAATTTGGGGGGGGGGGCAAAGGCCCCAAAATAGGGACAGATTTTCAAAACTGCTGTTATAAACTTAGAAGGTTTCTATTATAACAGGTATGGAATTATTATGTATTATCTGAAGGATGTGAGGTCTGAAACTCAAATGCCTTCCTTTATTTAGTATTACTTAATGACTTCAAGCCTCAATAATCTGCCAGAAAACTACAAATTTTATGAAGACTAGACCACAAATATAAGGCAACAATCTGGACATTCTGTGAAAATCTGGTCAGTTGAGAGGTATGATCCAACTGTATTATTTTTGAAATCTCACTCTGTTGTTTATTGTATTCAGTATTCTTGTGTTTTCTGTTTTATTATTTATTATTAAATATTTTAATACCTTTTATTGTAGCTGGTCCTTTAGATAATGCTTTTAACAACCTGAGAGTATTTATCCTTATTTTGGTGACACTGTGGCCGCTCCTGAAAGCCTTGCTGCTCTGGCCACACTCCATTATTATTAATTGTACACATTGCAATTGGGTACTCTTTGTAAGAGCCTAAAAATAGTTGACTGGTGGCCGACTGATTACCTCTGAGTCTGGGCAGAAAGTGGCACAGCTAGTAAATCTGTGCCAGATTTTCTCAGATGTGTATGTGAGTGTGTAAAACTCAAATATTCAAGTGTGTATGTGTGTGTGCCAGCTACTGGGAACAGGGACACAGAGCTCCAAGGTGGTCATTGCAGAGTTTTATGTGGGCCTGGAGAGAGTAAGAAAGTCCAGCCCCAAATCTGGAGAGTGCTCCCCGTGTGATCTTAAGGGAAATTGTGCTTAGTGCAGGGAGCTGCATCTGAAAATACTGTGTGACTCCATCTTTACTCTTTGTGACCATCCCTCACCAGAGTCAGTGGTGAGGATTGAGTCTCCCTGATTGCTGGACCGGATTAGGTTTCACATCACAACATCAAAAGTTTACTGACAGTAATTACTCTCTGGGTCTTTGGCCTGGTTCATTGCTGAAATATATCCAGTATGTATCCCCTGTACTTACCAGGTTATCAAGCAGTAACAAAATATACTCTTATCATGGTCTATACTTTTTGAAGGGAGAGCTAAACACACAGAAAAACTTCTACTTTGCATATCATTCGCTTACTACTTACCCGTACTCAGGTTTCCCTTCACAAGGAATGCCAACATTTCATTCATGGCCCCCATGTAGAATATAAGTCGCAGCTGGGTCACACACATTGTCACCAAACTGAGAAGGAAGATGGAACTGAAGATACTTCTCATGAATGATGGAGAAGCTGTCAATTAAAAGAAAGATAAGACATAAAAAAAGTTAGTAAATGACACGCACAAAAGAATTTTAAAAAGCAGCAATAGCAGCAACCATTTAGATGATTTTTCCTTCTTGAAGTTTTCAAAGATTACTGCAAAAAAAAAAAGAAAGTCACATTTTCCATGTTTAAGTAATTAACAAGGTCTTTTCCAAATGTAGCTCCTTAGTGGAGGAAACTTCTGATTTAGCTTAATATTCAACTATTTTTTTAAACACCTTTATTGAATTATCAGTCAAGACATTGGCAAACATACATTTATATAAAAGAAAACAAACCATATCAACATGTTCCTAGTTACAAACATTATACATCTCATTTTTTGTATAACTATCATCAATCTAACATTATAAAAATTGCTCAATTCCTGCCTTCCCATAAATTTCAATCCTCCTCCAAAACATTACTCTGCATGTATTGTTTCCACAATTTCCATTTTTTCTATGTAATTTTCTCCGTCCTTTTTCTGGGGATCCCTCATCCAGTTCTTTTCCCTCTGTTGCAATATTCACTAGTTTCAAGTACGGTTTGATTTCCATTTACTAACAACTGCTTTTTTGGCAGCTGCCAAAAATAAACTTAACAAGGTCTTACCATATCTAGGAAATTCAGATCTTGTATCCCAGCTCAGAAATTTATTTCCTTAGTTACACCCATTTGCTCACCAAAAATACAACTAGCTTAATACTGAAATGCTATAACACCAAACTGAGAACAGCCTACCTGCCTTTTGAATCAACCTAGAGGACAGAAATATGCAGAAGGGAGGAAACACCATCAAAGCTGTAACTAGGAGGGGTGAAGGGGTTTGGTATAAGCTATTAGGGGGCACACCTACCATTGTAGAAAAGGTGCTGATCAGACTAGTCAAGTCAGTGGTGAGTCTCTGTTGTTGAACATGAGTGCCAAATGGTCTGCAAGCAGTTCTAGTAAACATTAGATCATGGCTGCTTAACAGGTTTCAAAGACTGCCTGCACTGTGTTTGTGGTTAGAAATATAGCAAGGAGCTAATTATATCTCTTGACTACAGTAATGAAAGGCAGTGCAGGTCTTTTTATTTTTTTCTTTAACTCTGGTTAAGGAGGCAATTAGGGAATTGGTCAGGGTACCAACTAGTACAGATACAACTCTGCACTACGGCACTAACATCTATATGATCTTAAGACGGTGACCAGTGGGCTGAATGCATGCATGGGGGGAGGGGGCATGATAAGCTGTCTTGGTAAAAGGTCGTCTATTTTTTAAGAGGAGACAAGGGCACAGTACCACAAAAAGGTGAGAAAAAATTCTCAACTGATAGATACAAAATATACATCACTTTCTGGGCAACTTGGTCTGGCAAGTTGTAGCTTCTGGTTTCCTAGCGGTTTTTCTATAGGAGGAGGAGGAAGGCTATAGCAGAAAGAAGTTACAGTTATAGACAGCTTCAGCACAGTAATGGGTATTAAAGGAAATGGTACATCTCCATATTCTCTCTCTCTCTCTCTCACACACACACACAGATATATATATATATATATATATATATATATATATATATATTTTTTTTTTTTACAGTACAGTACAGCCTCAAAGCCTTTAACTGCAACAGCCTCAAAGCCTGACTTATTTATTGACATTTGATTACTGGGAAAGTCCGATTGGGTAGGAACCCTTTTTCAGTGGAAGCCCGGGGAGAAAAGCTACAGACTATTACAAAATATTTTTAGAACAATAATTTTACAATCTTCAAAAATAATTCAAAAATATGTACAGTTTAAATAATTATACTAAATTAGACAACAATATGAAAACATGGTTAATGCCAGATACAAGTTATATGCCATGTTATAGAGAAATTAAAATAAATTAGTATTATGCAATCAGAAATTGCAATGTGAAGCGATAGAAAAGTAGGCTAATGGTATATTTAGAGAGAAAGCCAGGGGACAGAAATTGAGATAAGTAAGGAAGTCAGTGAAGAAGAGAAAGTAAGGAGGTGTTAAGTATGAATAGGTATTTGTTCACATTGACTGATGATCCTGAAAGAGGAATAAGATTAGCTGTAAACTAGGTTAGGAAAGGATGGGAGGGGAGGAAATATCTCCTTTACTCTTGTTAGGGCTGGGGCTGACTGAGGAGGTACCGTGGCTCAGCACTGACTGACATCTACCGATAGCTAGGCCTGAGTCTTATGTTTAATGCTGTTACAAAAATACTAATTCAAAGCACGGACATATAGTTAAAAACTTTGGGTTAGGGCCCACTAAAACCTGTACTACTGGACAGTTCAGTAACCTTAATCTTGGGTCAAGTTATTCCAGAAATGTCAAGATGGGATGGAAGAGGGGGCAGGTTGAGATGTGATTCCAACACTTGTTTAGCTGACAATGACAGCACTCAGGACACAAAATCTAGACTTTCAAAAAAGTTTCAAAAAATAATTTTTTTTAAAAAAGGAATTACTAGACTAACCTGCATAAGTAAATAAATAATGGTTAAACTAAATGACATTCATACCACTTTTTAATACATTTTTCAAGAATACATAAAAAATATGGTGAAGAAATTAAACACATTTTTAAAATTTAAGAATATCAAATAACTAAATAAACAAATAAATACAAAGATTGCCACATGTCTAGACACATCCTATCCTACATAAAGTCAGACAGTTATATAATTCTGTCTTAAAAGACACCTTCGTTTTAAGTTCTCAAAAGCACTGCTTTTGAATGAACAGCCTTGTTAGAAAAAAAGAGCATTTGAATGAATTTTAAGATAAAGTATTTTTTCTTTCTTTCTTCATTTTTTTGCCCCCTATCTCGGCCTCTCCGCCCATTTGCTCCCACTGGGTGAGAGCTGACAGAAAGGTAATTGTCATCCAGGCAGCCACCAGGCATAGTTTGAGATTTTTCTATTTCTACTCAGCCCTACTGATGTGCGCACTCAGCGAGGTGCTAAGGAAGGGGATGTCCAATGGACTCATGGTGGAGGATACATACCCCCTCACTTCTACAAGGGCCATTCTCTCCTAAGCAGCTGTGACACCCACCACCACAGCACATGGGGGTGGGCTCTCTTGTCTCCATCAGGAAGATTCCACTACCATATATGGATCTGAGTGCAAGCAAACCTCACCTTTCTCCCTTAGGAGTGGACAGCAGACCAAGTCTTTCACCCCCCCCCCAATCTGGCTTCTTTCTGGTCTCCACTTGGTAGAACAAACTACCCTATGTTCCTCCAAGTGCATGCAAACCATATATTTTCCTCTTGGGGAAGGCAAGCATATCATTCCCTTTCATTCCTCCTCCATCTTGCCTTGCTTCTCCAGTGCTGGGCCTGATAATCAAACCCCAGTTACCTGGATCAAAGTTGGTGCCATTGAAACAAATTTATTTGAAGGAATTTTTAAGGCAAAGTTTTTTCATTGGGGGACAAACCCTATGCCCACTGCACCCCTGTTAAAATATAATCAGTCCTGGGAGTTGTGGCAGCATGTAGGTAATAATACATCCCATCACTGAGGCAACTCTAGTTGATGGTTCTGCTCAAAACTGCAATTCACACATAAAGACTTTGTGAAATGAGTTTGTGCCACTGCACAAGTGCTTGAATTGATACACACACACACACACACACACAAAGAAGATGCTGGATGCAGTGTGCAGTGAGTTTTTGCCATTTGTTATGTACTATCACTGTGAGTTTGTGAATAATGGGCAGCTGCTGTGCTATCTTAGTGATGTACAAGTATAAAGCCTTGGGTATGACCCATATGACCCAGGACTGACCAGCAAACCATGTACTGGAGCAGCTAGGTAGAAGGGATGGGACTAAGTGGTAAACTCTGACCTGCCCATTCTGGGGAGAAGAGACATGACCCTGTGTACTGCATTACTGATACCTGATGAAGACCTGGTGTTTAAGCAAAGCAGTGCAGTGTCTGAAACACTTACTATGGCCTGCCAACCAGTGCATACTGCTGTAGCTGGATTTCAGAGCGCCTGCAGGAAGAAGCACTGGCTCTAACAGCGCAGCCCCTATTTCAATGGCACGAGTATCAGGCTAATAGGGAGGTGATTCAGGCTAAGGCAGAAAACATCTTCTCTACACAGGATGATAGACGCATTTCAGCTCTTGCCCCTCTCTGCATACTTGTGAACAGGAAAAAAACAGAGAGGAGCAAATGGGACAAAATGGAACATAGTGGCTTGAAAACTGCAGGGGCAGAGGAAAGAAATGCTGGTGGGGAAAAAATCAATGGAGGTGGGACCTTGCATCTTCACTGTCAAAAAACATAGATTCAGCTTTAGCAACTTGACACCAAATTGCCATTCATGAGGCACGCTCTGCAACTGGGGCTAAATAATTCAGTATAGTCACCATCAGGGGAAGGTACTGGATGAAAACAGAGTGACAGACTGAATTAAAGGTAGAGATGTGAATAAAAGGAAAAAAACGGACAACCCGATGGCAGACTCACTGAAGAGTAGCATAGTGCATTCTCCAGTATGGCAACAAACTGCACTTGCAATGAAACTGATGTTGGTGGATCAACCTGGGAAAAAAACAGTGATAAGAGCCACTTTCATCCGCTAGCCACCTTGGCTGAAAGTGCAGGTTACATTTCTCATACAACAGCATCATGTGACAAAAAATGAGAAGAGGATACGTACTTTTGAAGTCTCTGTTAACCTTCCCAATTACTCCACTCCACAGAATCAGTAGTGACCCCTCCTAATTAGAAATTACCTTCATTTCCAGCCCTATCAAGGAAAGGGAACTTCCCATGTTTTCTAAAGTAGCACCTACAGGGGTACAGCTGAATTCTAAGGTGGTAGACATTAACTGTAGCAGTACTATTATCAGCATGGGGAATCAGGGTAAAACTGGATCCCAAAACAGCAAATATTAACAACCGTAGTACAAGCATATGCAGGAGCAAAGACAGAACAAGTGAAACAAAAAAAGTTTTATGCAAAAAAAAAAATGTGTCTATCTAAGGAAAGCCAAAGGAGAAGAGGAACAGATATTAACTGGTACCCAGTCAGCATCATGTTTTTATGTTCCCAGTTTCCTTACCTTCCTCTTCAGACTGACATTTGAGTTCTAGGTCCACTGTGGACAGACAGAGTTTGTTTCCATCCAATTCTGACAGATCTTTTGGGTTCTTCATTGAGTTTCCTATGCTGAGTCGTCGTCCCACAGTTGTAACCTGGCGGTAAAACTGCTTCCCTGTGATTTTGTGGTCAAATCCTAGCCAGCTGAACTTGATTTTTACACTGTGAAAAATGTAAATGGAAAATAAAAAGTTAATGCACACCTACAACCAACTATAAATGATGAATATATTATGCTAATTTCTAAGGCCCTACCTTCCATGTGTTTCAATATATGTGCTTATATTATACAGGAATAGTTTGCATCACTTCTTTGTTAAAATCAATATGGTTTAACAGTTGTATGACATCACCACCTTGTACTTCCTGGTCACTTTAAGCCCTCTCAACTCTGAAAATGACAGCATATTCAAATATCCCACAAAGGCACTGACCCTTTTATCTTACTTATCTACAAATTCTTCAACAATCAGGTTGATACAGTGACCAGGCACTGACCATTAATAGGAAAAGTACAGTTTTGTACCTACCATAAATGTAGATGTTTGAAGATCCACATTGCTGCAGTCCTTACATATGGGTAGTCCGCTGTCCTCGGTCGGCCCGAATATCAAAGTATTAGGCTGACGTCGGTCAAGGCGCTTAAGACTGACATCAGGACGTCAGGGTACAAATGCGCATGACCGACGTCATATCCTCAGTCTTTTCTTGCCCCAGATGTCAGAAGACCCTAAAAAGAAAGGTCAAAACCAAAAGACAGCAAAAAACAACCAACCACCCTTGCCCTAATCATATGTACAATATATACAATATCCACAATATTCACAACCCAAACCACACAACCGCCTCTAACTACAGAGAGGAAGGAGGGAGGGTAAATTGGACTGCAGCAATGTGGATCTTCGAACATCTACAATTATGGTAGGTACAAAATTGTACTATGTTCTTCATCTCACATTGCTGCAGTCCTTACATATGGGTAGAATCCCAAAGCAGAGGTAAGGGAGGATGGCAAAACTATAAAGCATTAGGAGCTGCCAAAATGCCCTGTAAAATTGCAGTGGCAAAACCAGCCCTAGATTTAGAGTAAAGTGGAAGGTGGTAATGCTTAGAGAAAGTATGCACTGAACTCCAAGTAGCTGCCTCCAAAATGTCTTTAGTTGCCACCCCCCTTAAAAAAGCTGTAGAAGTGGCAGTAGCCCTAGTGGAATGAGGCCTAATCCCAGCTGGAATCTCCTTACCATGATGGGAATAACAGAAAGCAATACAAAACCCAATCCACTTAGAAATAGTTTGTTTTGACACAGGCTTGCCCTGAGAACCCAAAGCAAATGAAACAAATAACTGCTGAGACTGCCTGAACCCTTTAGTTCTGCTCAAATAATATCGCAACTGCCTGTGTATATCCAAAGTGTGCAAAATCTTTTCCCCTTTATTTTGGGGTTTGCATAAAAGTAGGCAAATGAATAGTTTGGTTTAAAGCCACACTAGAAACCACTTTAGGCATAAAGGAAGGATTAGTAAAGATACCCTATCCTTATGGAAAATTAAGAAAGGCTCAACCGCCATAAGGGCCTGTAATTCAGAAACCCTTCTCGCAGAGGTAATGGCCAACAAAAGCAGTCTTCCATGATAAATATTTCAACTCGGCAGTAGCTGCAGGCTCAAAAGGTTGTAGAGTGAGTTTCTCCAACACAAAATTGAGATCCCAAGCAGGAGTAGGAGCTCTCGTGGGGGTCTTATATTCTTTGCCCCTCTAAGGAACTGCTTAAACAAAGGATGAGAAAACAATGGTGGGTCACAGTCATAGTGAGCAGAAATTGCTGCAGCATGAACCTTAATAGAAGAGAAGGACAAACCTTTGTCCAGTAACTCAGTAAGATATTGAAGAGCCACACTTAAATTAGGCTTAGAAACATCAAATTCCTTTGCTGTACTCCAAAATAAAAATCTCTTCCATTTATCTGCGTACACTTTCCTTGTACTAGGCCTTCTGGCCTCCAAAATAACATTCAAAACTTGCTGTGGAAGCTGAGACCCTCCAGGGTTTAAAACAGAATATGCCAGGCTGTTAGATGTAGAGAGTGAAGTTTGACATTGAGTAAATGACTGTTCTCCTGAGACAGCAGGTGTGGAATCGAAGGCAAAGGCCATGGAGGCTCCCGTGCCAGACTTCTCAGTAATGGGTACCAGTGCTGTCGAGGCCAATCTGGAGCTATTAAAATCATCTTTGGCTTGTCCTGTCTGACCTTCAGGAGTACCTTTGGGAGGAGAGGCAGAGGTGGAAAGGCATACACATGAAGATTGCTCCAATTGAATGAAAGAGCATCCACTTTCCAAGCTGTGGGATGAAACCTTTTGTGCAAAACTTTGGCAGCTGGTAGTTTAGTGGAGAAGCGAACAGATCTATGTCTGGAGTTCCCATAACACTGTCAATTTCTGAAATACATGAGGATCAATTTCCACTCGTGGGGATCCATAATTTGTCTGCTCAACACATCTGCTAAGGAGTTCTGTGCTCGGCAGAAACCTTGCCTGAAGATTCAGCTGTAAACTGAGAGCAGTCTCCCACAAAATCATTGCTTGTCTGCATAGAGGATAAGAATCGTTCCCCTTGCTTGTTGATGTACCACATGACAGTTGTGTTGTCTGTTAGAACCAACACCTGCCCTGGAAGAAGTAAATCCTTGAAAGCTATTAATGCAAATTGGACTGCTAACATCTCCTTCAAGTTGATATGTAGATGTTGAAGTCTGGCAGGCCACGTGTCTTGTACCCACTTTCCATTTAGATGAGCTCCCCAAGCTTTGTCTGAGGCATCTGTCGTTAGAATCTGACTCGCCTCTGGTCGGGTCACAGAGAGTCCCTTGTTTAGGTGACATTCCTGTGCCCACCACAAAAACTCCTTTTGAATGCAAGGTATTATCTGAATGACAGTGTCCATATCTTGGCAGTGCTGTGTCCATACATTTTTGAGATACCATTGTAGCTTCCTCATATGCAGTTTGGCATTGGGAAGCACCAGAATACAAGATGCCATGAACCCCAAGGCTTGAAGGACTGTCCTTGCAGTCAGCCTGGACTGATGAGACAATTGATGGAAGTAAAGAAAGATTCTTTTGTTTGTCCTGGGTCAAGAAGGCCATCTGGGATGCTGTATTCAGTCTCACACCCAGAAAGCACATGTCCTGAGAGGGTACTAGACTGGACTTTATTTCGTTCACAGAATACCCCAGGCATCTTAGCACTGCTATCACATACTGTAAATGATGAAGAAGTTCGCCTTTCTTGGGCCAGAATCAGGCAATCGTCCAAATAAGGATAGATCTGTATTCCTCTTAGCCTGAAGAAAGCTATCACTGGAGCCAGAACTTTCGTGAACACTCTGGGCAGTAGATAAGCCAAAGGGCAATGCAGAGAACTGATAATGAGAAGTCCCAGCCAAAACGCAGATACTTCCTGCAACTGAGCCTGATAGGAACATGAAGGTAAGCCTCCTTGAGATCCAGAGTCACCATCCAGTGATCTTTGCCCAGCAGAGGTAAAAGCTGTTGTAACATCAACATTTTGAACTTGGGAATGTCCAGATATGTGTTGAGGATAGATAAATCCAAAATTGGTCTCCACGTGTTCCCCTTCTTTGGTACTAGGAACAGGCGAGAATAAAATCCTAGGCCCACTTCTGGTAGAGGGACCGGTTGTATGGCCCCTATTTGAAGTAGCAGAGAAATTGGTTTGTGAGCCTCTAGTCTTTGCTGAGGAGGAACGTCTGGCATGCCTTTGAAAGGAGGCAAGGTATGGAAATAAAACTTGTAACCTTGGTGTATGATATCCAATACCCATCTGTCTTGAGTAATCAAACTCCAATTTTCCTTGAAGAGTGCCAACCTTCCTCCCAAAGGTGCTGCCAGGCAAGAAGGATCTGGCAGCTGAAAAGGTAGGTCATTGGGCCTGTTTACGAAAGGACTGGCCCCTGCCCTCACACGAAGATTGTGCAGGTGAACTCCCGGTTCTAGGTCGGTAGGAACTCTGAGCTCTGCCCGTACCACGTCTAGATCTACCCCTAGACTGAGAATCATAAGAAGGATCGTCCACCCCTTAGCAGGCCAATTCCTACTAAACTTGGAGGCTGAACTTGCAAAAAATCTTTAACAGCCTGCAAAGACTTAGCCTTGTCTTCCATTTTCTTCAAGACTGACTCCACAGGTGAACCAAACAACACATCAGACTGTAAAGGAGCATCCAAAATCCTTGTCTTAACATGGTCAGATAAATTCTGATCCCTCAGCCAGGCGTGCCTGCGAAGAACTGAACCAGTGGCAGCCACCCTAGACGAGGCCTGTACAGCATCAAAACCACATTGTAAAGAATGCTTACCCACCTGTTCAGAGACATGCACCAAATCTTGTAATTCTTTACACTCAATGCCTTCCGCCAGAGCATCTACCTTAGACTTCAATTGAGAAAGAAGATAGTTTTGATATTTCAACATGTGAAACTGGCAATTCAAAGCCCTCATAGCTAAGGTGGAAGAAGTATAGACTTTCTTTCCCCATCTATCCAAAGCTCTGGCCTCTTTATCTGGAGGAACCGGATTTTTTACAACAGAGGCCTTGACACCCTTAGGTCCCTGACTAACAGTTTCTGGGTCCGCCCTAGGACTCTTATAAAGATATTTATGAGCCTCAGGCACCCTGTAATACCTATCCGGTTTAACAGGAGCAGGAGGCAAAGAATCAGGATTAAGTGAAGCCTCTGCAAACACATCTTCCACAACATCCAGAACAGGGGTATAGCCAAGGGCCTATGCTGGGGTAAAAGCAAAAATTCCCTAAGCCTTTTCCTGGAATCAGAGAAGTCCTGACCTTCCCACTTAAAATGTTCCCTCATGGAATGAAGAGTCTCTGAAAAGAAAAATCCTCTGGAGGAGAAGCAGAAGGAGTCGAATCATCTGCATCAGAATCAGAATAAGGAGAGTACTCCTGCAAGTCTTCAGCCGAAGACTCTGAAACATCGAAGCCTGCTCACATCTCCCCAACTCTCGTTCCACCCTAGGCCTCTTATCAGGAGGGGCAAAGAACCTCTAATCAAAGTAATTAAATCTTCTGCCATTTTAAGCATGTGCTTCTTGGGCACAGATCCTGTTGAACTAGGAGTGACACCAACAGAAGCTAAACTTGGCCTGCCTCTGGGAGAAGCCTTGGAAACAGAAGGAGAGGGCCTAACCACCCTAGGAAGGGAGGGAGTACAGTAACCTGAGAAGCCCCTTCAGCCTGACCTGCCTCCTGAGAGGCCACATCCTGCAATATCAAAGTCTCCCCCTGGGACTCCAGAGAAGCCTCCGGAACCACCGGTTCCACTGGCGCCTCTAAAGAACCGGCGTCCGGTGCGGACTCTTCTTGCCTGGGTTTAGCTGCTTTGTCTTTGCGCTTCTTGAAGCGGGCGTCGGAGAATCCGGCGGCATATTATAATTGCACCGCTTCCGAAGACCAACCTAGCACAATCTAACCTTCGCAATAGTGCGCTTATTGAACCTAGTACAAAGCGACACCCAACAACGTCGTGCTCAGGCCCCAAACAAGGAATACACAAAGTATGATAATCCCTATGCGGTATCTGCTTCCCACAAGAAATACAGTTATTCACTTTTCTGACATCCGGTAAACCACTGAGGCAAGAAAAACTAAAATATTCTAGCGGGTACTTAGCCAACTTTGACTCGGTCTGAAACTCCGAATTGAAAAATTTCAGAGCGAGCGGCACTTACAACGCTGCTTCTGCATCGGACCATGCGGCAAAAGACTGAGGATATGGCGTCGGTCATGCGCATTTGTACCCTGGCGTCCTGATGTCAGTCTTAAGCGCCTTGACCGACGTCAGCCCAGCCTTATACTTTGATATTCGGGCCGACCGAGGACAGCGGACTACCCATATGTAAGGACTGCAGCAATGTGAGATGAAGAAAGTACAGTTTTGTACCTACCATAAATGTAGATGTCCGAACTGGATAGCATCTGCAGTCATAACAACTGGGTTGTCCTGTCGTCAGGCAGCCCTTCAGTCGGCCGGATTCCAAAGTCCGGGTCCGGCTTCGGCTGATGTCGCACTCCACCCGACGTCATCTCTGTTGGTCTTCGGGTATAAAAGCATCAGCCGACGCCATTTTCCTCAGTGTTTCTTGCCCCAGATGCCAGAAGCCCTCTTGCAGGCTAAAATTTGGATAGATGCCAATGTTTCCAAATAGATAGAGGTAAATACAACAATAAGCATGTATGTACATATATACAAACAAATACACCATAAAAGACTCCCCCCCAACAGCTAGCTATTAGGAGGGTAAACACCCTAGGAGTACCACAGAGGGGAAGGAGGGAGGGTAATCCTGACTGCAGATGCTATCCAGTTCGGACATCTACATTTATGGTAGGTACAAAACTGTACTATGTCCTTCATGGATGCATCTGCAGTCATAACAACTGGGTAGAATACCATAGCCAACTAGGGGAGGAGGATAAAAGTAGATTATGGTGTGTTTAAGATCCCTTGCAGTACAGCAGTGGCAAACCCTGCTCGGGATCTGGAATATAGAGGCAAATTATAATGCTTGGCAAATGTATGCACGGAGGTCCAAGTAGCCGCCTCAATAATGTCTTTGGTTGCCACTCCTCGTAAGAAGGCTGTGGTAGTGGCTGTTGCCCTTGTAGAATGAGGTCTTATGTTCTGTGGAATTGGTTTTCCATGGAAGGAGTAACAGAATCGTATGCAATTTCCTATCCATTTGGAGATTGTCTGTTTGGAAATAGCTTTTCCTTCCCTTCCTGTTGCATAGGCTACAAAAAGTTGGTCAGTCTTTCTGCTATTTTTGTTCTGTCCAAGTAGTAGCGTAGCTGTCTATGTACATCCAAGGTATGCAGTATTCTTTCCCTCTGTTTTGTGGGTTGGGAAAGAAGGTAGGTAGGTGGATTGCCTGGTTTAAAGACACTCTGGATACCACCTTGGGCATAAATGTAGGATTAGTCCTCATGGACACTCTATCTTGGTGGAAGATTAGGAAGGGTTGCACTGCCATTAAGGCCTGTAGTTCTGAAACCCTCCTTGCTGAAGTAATTGCCAGTTGGAAAGCAGTTTTCCATGACAGGTGTTGTAGGTCTGCTGTTGCTGCTGGTTCAAAGGGTGATAGTGTCAATTTTTCTAGCACAAAGTTCAAATCCCAAGCTGGTAATGGTGGTTTCCTTGGAGGTTTTACATTCTTGATTCCTCTGAGGAACTGCCTGAGCAAAGGGTTCGAAAAAACAGGTGGATCAAAGCTGTATTCTGCTGAAATAGCTGATGCATGTATCTTGATGGAGGAGTAGGACAGGCCTGAATGAAGAAGTTCGGTCAGATACTCCAGAATATTAGGCATATCTATGTTTGACACATCTTTTCCTCTTTCCGTACTCCAAATGACAAACCTTTTCCATTTTCCAGCATAGTTCCTTCTTGTTGAAGGTCTGCGTGCTTCAAGAATAATGTCTTTTACTCTTTGGGAAAGTTCTGGATTAGCTGCTGCTATGTGATGTTCCATGCAGTCAGTTGCAACGTTTTTATGTTTGGATGTATGATGCTGTAGTTGTTCTGAGTTAACATCAAAGGCATCAGGGGTAATGGCCACATATTGTTCGAGACATGCTCCTCAGTAGTGGGTACCAGTGTTGTCTTGGCCAGTTGAGCTATCAGGATTATCCTTGGACGTACTTCCTTGATTTTCAGTAGTACCTTGTGTATCAAAGGAAGAGGTGGGAATGCATATGCTGTTAGGCCTTTCCAGTTGAAGGAGAGCGAATCCACTTTCCATGCTAGTGGGTGGAATGTCCTTGTGCAGAATTTTTGAGCTGGTGATTGAGAGGTGATGCGAATAGGTCTATCTGTGGCATTCCCCATTTCTTTGAGATGGTCTTGAAGATGTCCGGGTGCAGCTTCCAATCGTGGGCATCGAGTGGTTCTGCTTAATATGTCTGCTAGAGTATTGTCTTTCCCGGTACAAATATTGCCTGTAACTGGATGTTGTAGCTGAGTGCCAGGGTCCACAGCTCCAAGGTCATTCTGCATAGGGGTATGAATGAGTGCCTCCCTGTTTGTTGATGTACCACATGACTGTGGTGTTGTCTGTCCTTATCATCAATTGGCCCTCTTTGAGAAATGGTTTGAACTTTTGGATTGCCAGTTTTACTGCCAGCATTTCTTTTAGGTTGATGTGCAGGTGAAGTTGATCCTGTGTCCACAATCCTTGCACGCATTTGTCCAGCATGTGGGCCCCATCCTAGGTCTGATCGTCTGTTGTGATGGTCTGGCTTGCTTGACATCTGCGAAAGGGTAGGCCTGGGTTTGACTGGCATGCCTGAGCCCACCATAGGAACTCCTGTTTTAAGCATGGAATTAGTGGGATTTCTGTTTCTAGACTGTGTCTGTGTTGGGACCATAAATTCTTTAGGTACCACTGTAGTTTTCTCATATGTAGTCTGGCAAATGGAACCAAGATTATGCATGATGCCATGAAGCCCAAGGCCTGCAGTACTTTTCTTGCTGTTAACTTGTTCAGTTTTGTTAGTGCCAAGAAGTAAAGAGGAAGTTCTTTTTGTTTTTCTGTAGTCAGGAATGCCATTTGTTTTACTGTGTCCAATTCCGCCCAAGAATGTCCTTGTTTGGGATGGTATCAGCCTTGACTTTTGTAAATTGACTGTGTATCCCAGTGCTTGTAGCAAGTAAATGACCCTTTGTAAATCTGTTGTCAGCTTGCTTTTGTTGTCCCCTTGTAGCAGGCAGTCGTCCAGGTATGGGTAAATTTGAATTCCCTGTAGTCTGCAATGGGTGATTACTGATGCCAGGCATTTTGTGAATACTCTGGGCGCAGTAGATAAGCCAAAGGGCAATGCTGAGAATTGATAGTGCTCTGATCCTGCAAGAAATCTGAGGTATCTTCTGCAGATTGGTCGAATGGGGACGTGCAGGTATGCCTCCTTGAGATCTAGAGTTACCAGCCAAGACTCCTTGCCCAGCATGGGAAGAAGTTGCTGTAGGGTCAGCATTTTGAATTTTGGGACAATGATGTATGTATTTAAGGTGGACAGGTCGAGAATTGGTCTCCAACTTTTCCTTTCTTGGAACTAGGAATAGTCTGGAGTAGAACCCTTTCCTTGCTCTGCTGTTGGCACTCTTTCCACAGCTCTCATGTTTGCTAACTCCATTATCTGGCGTAGAGCCTCTGTTTTTTGATTTGGAGGTAGATTTGGCATTCCTCTTTTGACTGGTAAAGTGTGGAAGTGAAAGCGGTAACCTTGATCTATGGTTTGTAAAATCCACTTGTCTTTTGTTATGTAGTGCCAGTTCTTTGAAAATAAGGTTAACTTTCCGCCTAGAGGAGCTGCTATTTGTTCCCTGGTAGGCGGATTTAGGGTTAAGTCACTGCGGTTGTGCTGATGTAGTGGCAGTGGCTGTGTCTGTGCCTCTGTTGTTACCTTGCCACTGTCGTCCTCTGTAGGCACCTCCTCGGGATTGGTTTCTGCCTCTGGAACGTCTATTCCTGCCCCTTTGAAATTTTGTGGAGTCAGGAAAGGACCAATTTTTGGCAGGCCAGTTCCTGCTAAACCTTGGGGGTTGAACCTGCAAGAAATCTTTAACAGTTTGAACAGATTTTGCCTTTTCTTCCATTTTCTTCATAACCTGCTGGGCAGGTGTACCAAACAAACTTGTCTTGTCCATAGGAGCATCAAGCAGCTTAGCTTTAACATGAGCTTGTTCCTTTAGCCATGCATGCCTTCTTATCACTGTGCCTGTCATGGCTGATCTAAATGAAGCCTCCAGTGCATCATAGCCACATTTTAAGGAATGGTTGCTAACCTGTTGTATGTTATTTACCATCTCTAATACAAATTTCTTATCAAGAGATTCATCAGTGGTTAGTTTTTTAGTTAACTGATCAAGCATAAACTCTTGGTATTGTATCATGTGAAACTGACAGTTTAAAGCTCTAGCTGAGAGAGTAGCTGAAGTGTAGACCTTTTTACCCCATCTGTCTAATGACCTTGCTTCCCTTTCAGAAGGAGTAGGGTTTTTAGCTATGGTCATGCTACTGCCTTGGGACCCTGGGATATAGTTTCTGGGTCTGCAAGTGGGGCCTTGTAAAGGTGGTGATGAGTATCTGGCACCCTGTAAAATCTGTCTGGTTTGGCAGGGGCTGGGGTAAAGAGTCTGGAGCGGAGCAAACATCATTGAAAGCATCATCCACCACAGAGAGAACAGGAGGTATAGCTAAGGGCCTGTGCTGTGGGAGGTGCAGAAAGGTCCTAAGTCTTTTTCTGGAGTCTGAAAAATCCTGTTGCTGCCATTGGAACTGTTCTCGCATGGCATGCAAGGTTTCCCCAAAGGAGAATTCTTCTGGTGGGAAGCAGCTGGAATGGATTCTTCAGCATCAGAATCTTCAAAATTGGAGAAGGGAGCCTCTGGCTGGTCAGTTATGTCTGATTCATCAGCAGATTCATCAGAGGACACTGGCTCAGGGGGCTCTGCCCTAGGTCTCTTCTCTGGGGGCTGAGAGGCCCTGTCTGGATGAGATTGAGATCCTCTAATTAAGGAAATTAAATCTTCTGCCAAAGTAAGCATTTGAGAACTAGAAGAGGGCCTGGATGTGGGGGTTTAACAGGCACTGTTTTAGTAGTCTTGGCTGCTTTAGCCCTGGCGAAGGCCTTAATGGACATGGCTGCTGGAGGCCTAGCAGCACCACGTGCTGGGGTAGAGACATCCAAGGGATGGTGTCTGATAAGTCAACCACCGTAGTGGGTAAAATTTCTGAGGTCGATTCAAGAGTTGTAGCAGGGGCCTCAGTTGTAGGAATAGGTTCAGCTGTACTTAGATCAGTTTTCTCGGTTTGGCGAAACCGAGACACTTGATTTGCTTAACCATGGTTTCGGCGAAACCGCGGACCGCGGTGTCGGTCTTTATCTTTGCGTTTTGGTAGATTGGGTAGTCGGAGGATCCGGCGGCATAATGTACGCAAAATCAGAACGAAAAACTGTTCTGCAAACTCCGACCGGCGCCTAAGCGTTCGTCGGTTGAAAGAAGCACAGGCGAACAGGCTGCTACGTCGTGGGCTGGGCCTAAACAAGGCAGACAGTAAGAGTGGAAATCTTTATGAGGTATTTGTTTCCCACAGGTTAAACAATTGTTAACTTTTTCTGACATCGGCTGAGGCAAGAAAGAGTCCCCAGCGGGTACTTAGCTTTAGAAGTCTTGAGTAGTATTCGGTAGAAGTAATCTCTGGATCCGACCGACCGGCACTTGCGAACAGCTTCTGCTTGGGCACCACGGCAAGAAAGACTGAGGAAAATGGCGTCGGCTGATGCTTTTATACCGAACCAACAGAGATGACGTCGGGTGGAGTGCGACATCAGCCGAAGCCGGACCCGGACTTTGGAATCCGGCCGACTGAAGGGCTGCCTGACGACAGGACAACCCAGTTGTTATGACTGCAGATGCATCCATGAAGGACATCATCTAACCTTCTATGTAATCCTGTGCATATCAAGTGGTTTCCCTGCCCCTTTGACACTAACGTAGATGGAGCAGACTTCAACTAAAAGTGGATGTTCAGGCACACCTCTAGTATGGCTGTTCCAGGTAATAACATTAGAATAGGATATAGGGGACTGTTACACACTATGATTAAAAGTCCCACTGTCTCCAGGATTTATCAAAGGGCTACTATCTTCATTTATAAATATTCAAGCAAACTGCTTTAGTTTTCTGTTCATTTCAAAGCTAGCATTTCATCTGTATTAAACTGAAGAAACGTGTCAAAAAAGGCAAGTAGTCACATAAATACAATTTGAAGGCGGTTGTATCACAGTGCCAACTGGGGCATGGGTATGCCATCATGCCTGAACTTTGGTTTAAGCCCTGAACAAAGTGGTACATAAAACAATGCTAGACAATTAGTTTATTTAGTCTGCCTCTGGGGTACTGAAAGATGAATATATGATGACACGAAAATCGTTTTGTGCTGAGATTATGGATGTTGATATTTCATAGTTTAGTTATTTTAAGTACATCCATATGAATGTACAAAACATAATAGCCATGCAAAATTGTAAAAGGAACAAATTCCACAAAACACTGATTGCACAGCAGTCTGGAGTAATCAGTTTTCATTCTATTAAGAGACAGAAAGTAATTTTTGAGGAATCTTTCAGTAAGAAATCACAACCATTCAGTGAGAAACCTCAAGACATTAAGGTACTACAGTAATTTGATGCTGTGGGAATACATCCACTCTGTGTTGTAGGGATTACACTTTCTTGGTGTTATGGAGATGACATTCATCTGTCACTGTGGAATTACACTCAACATTTGCTGTGGGATTGCACTCACCTGGTGCTGTGGATATTATATTCATTCAGTGCTCTGGAATTATACTAATCTATTACTATGAGATTATAACTGTCTGAGTCTGTGGGATTATACTCACCTGGAGCTTTGGAGTACACTTACCTAGGGCTATGAGATTTGACTTACCTGGTGTTATGGGGTTACACTCCCCTAGTGCTATGGGGATCACTTGCTGACGTTAGGGGGTTATACTAGTCTGATGCTGTGGGGCTGCACTCACTTGAAGCTACAGGATTACACTCATCTCATGCTATATAGGTTCATAGATTCATAAGTGTTTACTAGGCTAATGACCACAAGGGCCTTTTTAAGCCTAGCCATGCATCTCAAATATCTGACAAGTTCTGATACCCTTGGTAACTGTAAGCATGGGCCTGGGAGATGAACTATTTACAGGTTACCTGTTTGCATCAGAGACATAGGTGCCAAACCAGGGATGAATTTCTGGTTTCCCATCCAATTGTCCAAGTTGCATTTGAATTGGATTAGGGAGCAACTCTGCTTCACATGGATGGGGAGCCTGTTCCACAGACGGGGTAATCTCTGGGATACATACCTATCTCTCCTGCAGATCCTATTTATATCACAGGCAAGGTTTAAGTCTTTAGAAAGTACAGTTGTGTACACTTACCATGAATGTAGATGTTCGAGTGTATTCACTGTTGCAGTCATCACATTTGGGTTATCTGCTTGCAGTAGCCCTCAGTCGGCCTGATTATCAAAGTCTTGGGTCGTGCGTAGGTTCCTTTCTCATCTTCCATGATGTCAGGTCGTCAGGGGTATAAAGCATGCAGCTGATGCCATTACATCAGTTTTTCTTGCCCCAGATGTCAGGTGCCCCCCTAATGGGAAGCAATTAAATATATATATATATATATATATATATATATATATATATATATATATATATATATATATACATACATACATACATACATACACACACACACACACAAAACCTTATACCTCCAACAAAACAGCAAATACACCAAAAAGCTTTTAAGCATAGTAAAAAGGAATAGAGGTATTGCCAAAAGAAGTTAGGGGGCTGGAGGGAGGGTAACCAGGACTGCAACGGTGAATACACTCGAACATCTACATTTATGGTATGTGTACACAACTGTACTATGTCCTTTGTGTTTCACTGTTGCAGTCATCACATTTGGGTAGATTCCCAAAGCTAAGGATGGGAGGAGGAATTTAGATAGCATTACGACCAGCTATAAGGCCCTGCAAGACTGCAGTGGCAAAGCCAGCTCTGAATTTAGAGAAAATTGGCAAATGGTGATACCTGGTGAAAGTATGTACAGAACTCCAGGTAGCAGCTTCTAGGATGTCCCTGGTAGGGACACCTCTGAGAAAGGCTGTAGAAGTTGATGCAACCCTGGTAGAATGTGGTCTTATTCCCCCTGTGGGATAGAATTTCCATGGTGCTTATAGCAGACATAAATGCAATGGACTATCCATTTAGAAATGGTTTGCTTTGAAATGGCCTTCCCCTCTGCCCCCATAGCAAATGCCACCAGCAGCTGTTCAGATTTCCTGAGAGGTTTAGTCCTGTCCAAGTAAAAGCTAAGTTGTCTGTGCACGTCTAAGGAGTGCAATATACGTTCCCCTTTGTTCTGTGGATTAGAAAAAAAGATTGGCAAAGGAATGGACTGATTAAAAGCCACACTAGATACTACCTTGGGCATGAAGGAGGGATTGGCCCTGAGGGACACCCTGTCCGCATGAAAGATGATGAAAGGCTCCACTGCCATAAGGGCCTGTAATTCAGACACCCTTCTTGCTGAAGTGATGGCTAAAAGGAAGGCTGTTTTCCAAGAAAGGAATTTCAACTCTGCACTTGCAGCTGGCTCAAAAGGAGGCAGAGTGAGTTTTTCCAATACAAAGTTAAGGTCCCAGGCTGGAGTTGGGGCTCTCCTAGGTGGTCTTAAGTTTTTGGCCCCTCTGAGGAACTGCTTGAGCAGTGGATGAGAGAAGCGGGGTGGTTCTGTGTTGTAATGAGCTGAAATGGCTGAGATATGAATTTTTATGGAGACAAAGGAAAAGCCCTTGCGAAGCATCTCAGTTAAGTATTGAAGAATCTGAGGTAAATTGGGCGTTGCGGTGCCCATCCCCTGAGCTTGGTTCCAGGAACAGAATCTTTTCCATTTTTCAGCATAAGATTTTCTAGTACTAGGCCTCCTTGCCTCCAGAATGACATCCAACACTTGTTTACTGAGGGATGGCAATGAAGAGCTCAGATAATTAGCCAGGCTGCCATGTTGAGGGTTTGAAGATGAGTGTGCAGAATCTAGCCCTCCTGCTGGGACAGCAGGGTAGGCGTCTGGGGCAGGTGCCATGGATCCAGCAGTGACAAACTGCGCAAGAGGGGGTACCAGTGTTGGTGTGGCCAGTCTGGTGCAATCAGTATCATCCTTGGTTTGTCCTGTTTGATCTTTAGTAGTACCACCACACCAAACCTCTCACGTAAAGCTTTGCTCGGCCAACCAAACTGCCAAAACACACAACGGCCAGCAAATGATGTCCCAAATATGTTTATTGACAAAATCACATAGGATATAAATTATATATCCCAAGCTCCAAACTGGTTTCGGTTACCCCTTCTTCAGTGGAGCACAAAAATTTATAATTAAACAGAAAGCCAACAGAAACACATGATACTATTTATAGTATCTGTTAACCAAAGACTATCCAATCAGAGTATAGTATTGTGGTCTAATAAGACCTTAAGCACCAAAAGGTTACATATATGCATTCAAAAATGAAAATAAAAATATAAAAAAGGAAAATAAAAATAAAAATGAAAATCAACCTGAACCATAGTCAAGATATTATATTGATTAAATAACCTGTGACTCTACGTGATACTATGCGCTATATATTTTATGTAGGGAAAACCTCTCGGCCATTAAAAATTAGGATTGGGGAACACAGAAGTAATATTAGAAATAAGAAAATTACTAATGCCCTCTACCAACACACAGTTAAATATCCTACGGCCAAATTTAGGTTTACTATCATAGATCGGATTGTTGGTGATAGAAGCCACCAACAAGGATGGGAGAATATTTTGTCACAAAAGGAGAAATATTGGATTATACACTTGGGTGCATTATTTCCCCCAGGTATTAATGACCATCTTTAACTTATTCATACATTTACTGTACCTTGTTGACCAATGAGTGTCCACACGCATATATTTTTAATATATAGCGCATAGTATTACGTAGAGTCCACTTTCCAAGCTTGTCTGTGGGGAGTCCTTCTGCAGAATTTGTCCAATTGGTAGTTGTGGGGGGAGGGAAACAGGTCTATATCTGGGCTCCTCCATTTGTTTATCAACATGTTGAATGTCTTTGGTTCCAGTTTCCACTCGTGTGGGTCCATGAGATTTCTGTTTAGTTTGTCTGCCAGTGTATTTAGCTTTCCGGGCAGGAATTGAGCCTGTAGATGCACTTGGTAGCTCAAGGCTGTGTTCCACAGAGCCATGTCTAGTCTACAGAGAGGGTATGAGTGGGTTCCCCCCTGCTTGTTTATGTACCACATAACAGTGGTGTTGTCCGTCTTTACCATTAATTGTCCTGGAAGAATGTGGTCCTTGAAGGCTGTCAGAGCATTCTGTACAGCTAACATTTCTTTTTGATTGATATGCAGGTGCATTTGACTTGGGATCCATTTGCCCTGAATGCACTTCCCTGCCAAGTGAGCCCCCCCATGCATAGTCTGATGCGTCTGTTGTTAGGGTTTGGGCAGCAGGGGGTAGAGTGAATGGCAGTCCCTTGTTTTGGTGGCAGACATCTGCCCACCAAAGGAACTCTAACTGTAGGCAAGGTATGGTAGGAATCATTGCTTCTAGATCCTGAGAATGTTGACACCATAGTCTTTTGAGATACCAATGTAGTTTCCTCATATGCAGTCTTGCATATGGAATTAGGAGAATGCAGGAGGCCATGAACCCCAAGGCTTGCAGTATTTGTCTTGCAGATAGCATGTTTTTTGTGGCCATTAGTTTGAAGTAAGCTGTCAAATGAACTTGTTTCTCTGGCGTGACTAAAGCCATCTGGGAAGCTGTGTTCAAGCTTGCTCCCAGGAATACAGTTTGTTGCCAGGGTACAAAATGAGATTTCTTTTTGTTTATGGTGTACCCCAGATAAATTAGCACCTTTTGTACAAACGCCAGATGATTCAAAAGTATGTCCTGGCTTTCTGCCTGAATTAGACAATCGTCCAGGTAAGGGTATATTTGAATATTTCTTTGCATGCAAACTGCAATGACTGGAGCTAGGCACTTTGTGAATACCCTGGGTGCAGTAGATAAGCCAAAGTGCAGTGCAGAGAACTGATAATGCATGCAGCCAGCTTTGAAGTGTAGGCATCTTCTGTAAGATTCCCTGATTGGGATGTGCAAGTAGGCTTCCTTTAAATCCAGTGTTGCCAACCAGGCATCCTTGCCTAGCATAGGAAGCAATTGGTGAAGAGTTAGCATCTTGAATTTTGGGATCACCAAAAAAGTGTTTAGGATAGAGAGATCCAGGATAGGACGCTAGGGGTTGTCTTTTCTGGGCAACAGGAAAAGTCTTGAGTAGAAACCTTGTCCCCTCTCCTCCTCTTCTGGGACAGTATGAATAGCCCTTCTACTTAAAAGAGAGAGAGAACTTGCTTTTGAGCCTTTGCCCACTGATTTTGGGGTAGATCTGGCCAACCATTTGGGGTTGGTAAAATGTGGAAGTGGAATCTGTATCCTTGGGAAACTATATTTAAAACCCATTTGTCCTGGGAAATGAGTTCCCAGTTTTTTGCCTACAGAGCAATCTTTCCCCCTAGAGGAGCAGTCAATTGAGAAGGGCTTGGAAGTTTTAAAATTAAGTCATTGTGATAGTTTACCATAGGGGGAGTCTTACTACTCTCTGCTTTGGAAGTGGGAGCCACCCACTGCTTAGTCCTGTGCGTACCTTGGGACTGAAGCCTGGGTGTTTTGCTGGTTCTGGGTTTGGACTGAGAAGGCCTGGAAGAGGCAGGAAAGGACCAATTCTTAGAGGGCCAATGCCTAGTGGGAGGATGGCATAATGGTTAAGGTGTTTACCTTGCAGGCACAAGGTGCAGAGTTTGATTCTCATGTGGGTTAATTGGCTAGGTTTAAAATGGCCCACAAGGGCAGTTAGTCTAGTACTAATCCATGAACCTACTAAATCTTGGAGGCTGTATTTGCAGGAAATCTTTAACAGTTTGCATAGATTTAGCTTTTTCCTCCATCTTTTTGAGTACTACTTCTGCTTTGTTGTGAAACAGGTGGTCCTGGTTTAAGGGAGTATCCAGCAATTTAGCTGTAACATGATCTGACAAAGATTGCTCCTTAAGCCAAGCATGCCTTCTAAGTACAGACCCAGTGACAGCAGCCCTGCAAGATGCCTCTAGTGAATCAAAACCACATTGCAAAGTATGCTTTCCAACTTGTTCAGCAGAATGCATTAAATCCTTATTTTCAGCACAGTCAGGAATCAACATAATTTTTCTGTTTAAGCAATCCAATAATATGCTGCTGTTACTTTAACATATGAAACTGGCAGTTTAACGCCCCAACGGCCAAGGTTGCAGAAGTGTATACCTTTTTACCCCATCTATCCAGTGCCCTGGAATCTCTATCAGAGGGGGTAGGATTTTTGGCAGTAGTAGCCTTAATGCCCTTTGGTCCCTGTGAAATGGTCTCAGGATCCGCAGTAGGATTTTTAAGAGGAACTTGTGAGAGTCAGGAACCCTGTAATATCTATCTGGTTTTCTGGGAGCAGGAGGTAAGGAGTCTGGGGCCAAGCTAGATTCCGAAAAGGCATCATCAACAATGTCCAGTACAGGGGAGATAGCTAAAGGCCTGTGTTGAGGCAGGAGCAAGAAATCCCTAAGCCTCTTTTTAGAATCAGAATAATCCTGGCTTTCCCAGTGAAAATGCTCCAAAAGAGAGATCTTCTGGAGGGGAAGCAGAGGGAATAGAGTCCTCTGCATCAGAGTCCAGAAATTTCAGAATCCTGATCAGAAGAATCATAAGCAAATTCAGTCCTAGGTCTCTTAGAGGGGAAATATTGGCTTCCCCTGATTAAAGTAATAAGGTCTTCAGCCACTCTTATCATTTGTTTTTTTTTTTTTGGGGCATAGAGGCCTGGCCATGTGGTTTTCTAGGCATGGATCGAGTTTTAGGCCTTGAAGAAAAAGATGGCGTTGGTTTAATATGCAAGTCAGTAGGCCTGAATACACCCTCAGAAGCTGGTGCCTGCACAGCGGCTCCGGACCCATCCAGGGTAGAGACATTTGCAGGTTCCACAGTTGAAGCATCTCATGGCATACCGGATTCTGAATGGGTCTCAGTAGAGGCCTGCGAATCTGAAGTAGCGGGTATCATGGGCTGCGATAGTGCCTCACTGAGTACCGGCGAATTGGCGACTAGCTTAGGAGAAGTGTCGGCATCGGCAGCTTTGGACCTAGGCGGCCTGTCTCTGTCTTTATCCTTGTGTTTTTTTGGAATGTTGGTAGTTGGGTGGCTTACCGAAGCCATATCTGGGTAATTGAACCGAGTACCAAAATATTTAGACGCGTAAATATACCAACGAATAGTTCATTGTTTAAATAAGGCACAAAACCGACAGCGAGGTACGTCGTGGTCAGGGCCTAGGCAAGGAATACAGTATGAATTAAAATCTTTATGAGGTATTTGCTTTCCACAAGAAATACAACTACTGACTTTTACTGATATCAGTTTAGAGCAAGAAAAAGTTTCCCCAATGAGGTACTTAGCTTTAGTTGAAGACTTTGGTTCTGAAACTCGAAAATGAAAATTTCAGGAGTCGTCCGACCGGCACTTGCAAACTGCTTCTGCTTTGGGCACCGCACGGCAAGAAAGACTGATGTAATGGCGTCGGCTGCATGCTTTATACCCCTGACGTCATGGAAGATGAGACAGCAACCGACGCAGGACCCAAGACTTTGATAATAAGGCCGACTGAGGGCTACTGCAAGCAGATAACCCAAATGTAATGACTGCAACAGTGAAACACAAAGGACATCAGGTAATTCTGGTACTGTTTGTTTTCTGGATATACAGGAAGTCTGTCAGAATGGGGTCTGACAATGCCTTGTATGCCAGGCATAGATCTCCCCTCAAAAGGCTGGAGGAGACAGAATACAGGTACAGGACCTTGAGGCGGTCTGCAAAGGACATATTACTTATTATTCTTTTAGTGAGGAACCTCTGTGGACGTTCCAGTTGTTGGATATGCCTGGTTATGATTACATTTACTGAGTATTATGGAATTATACTCACCTGGAGCTAGTGGAGTATACTCATTTGATACTATAGGGTTAAACTTACTTATTACTATTGGACTGCATTCATCTGGTCATCCTATGCCCTCTACACTCATTTGGTGCTGTGGAATTACATTCATATGATGCTATGGGATTGTACATCCCTAGTGATATGGGGATGTACTAATCTGGTGCAATGGGAATACACTCACCTGAAGTTAGGAACTGTACTTGTCTGGTTCTATGGAATTTCACTCATGTAGTCTTACAGGATTATGCTCATCTGATGCTACGGGGTTGATTTCAACTGGTACTATGGGGTTTTACTCACCTGGTTCTTTGAGACTACACTCATCTGTCGTTGTGGGTTTATATTTATTTGTTGTAATGGGGATTAAGCTTGTCTCATACTATGGGATTGCACTCAACTAGTGCTAGAGGGCTGCACTCAGTTGGTGCTACAATGTTACACCAGGTGTTACGAGGTTACACTCACCTGACGATACGATACACTTACACTTATCTGGTGCTATGGGGTTACACTCATTTGATGCTATGAAATTATACTCACCCAGTACTGGGGGTACACTCATCTAGTGCTATGGGATTACATTAATCTGGTGCTGTGGGGGGTTATACTAATCTGGTACTATGGGGGTTACACTCATCTGGTGCTATGGGAGTACACTAATCTGGTGCTGTGGGTTAACACTCATCTGGTACTGTGGGTTAACACTCATCTGGTACTGTAGGGGATACACTCATATGAATTTATAGGATTACACTAATCTGGTGCTGTCGGTTTACAATTTTCAAGAGCTGGAGGGGAATTATACTCACCTGGTACTATGGGGGTCACATTCATCTGGTGCTGTGTAATTGCACTAATCTGGTACTGTGGATTTAACTTTGGGGGGGTTACACTCAAATGGTGCTATGGGATTACACTCATCTGGAGCTGTGGGGGTTTATACTTATCTGGTATTATAGGAGTTACACTCATCTGGTACTATGAGATTATACTAATCTGGTGCTGTGGGTTTACACTCATTTGGTACTATGGGGGAGTTACAGTCACCTCAATATATGGGATTACACTAATCTGGCACTGTGAGTTTACACGTATCTGGAGCTGTGGCGTGGGGTTATACTCATCTGGTACTATGGAGGTCACACTCATCTGGTGCTGTGGGATTACACTAATCTAGTGCCAAAGTATTACACTAATCTAGTGCTGTGGGTTTACACCATATGGAGCTGTAGGGGTTACACTTGTCTGGTACTGTGGGGGTTACACTCATCTGATGATGTTGGATTACACCAATCTGGTGTGGTGGATTTACACTTATCTGGAGCTGTGGGGGGTACACACTTCCAGTTTTATAGGAACTCACTCATCTAGTACTATAGGGGGGTTACTCTAATCTGGTGCTCTAGGATTACACTAATCTAGTGTTGTGGGTTTGCACTTATCTGGAACTGTGGGGGGAGCGTTACACTCTTCCAGTTTCATAGGGCTCACTCATCTGATGCTATGGTGTTACATTCATCTCGTGTCCCTGGGTTTTATAATTAAATGCAGTTTAGAGAGACCAGTCTCCTGTTGTTTTTGACTTGTGTAAAGGCATCTAAACCTTCAGGGAATGCATCATGTTATGAGGTGCTGGATAGCATGGAACAAGGCAATAAAAAAAGATTTGGTAGTAATGTCTAGCTACTCACGTGTAGTCCATGTCCTCTGGCCCAGGGAATGGTTCAAGTGGCCAGTTGAAGAAACAGTTGAAGAAGACTAAGCCAGCACAGGCGGCCCAAACCAGCAAAATTGTGATGAAGGCAACCCCAAAATCATAGATAACCTATGAAATAAGAAAGTAAACTGTCAGTATGTTATCAATTCTTAGCTACTATTACCATAAGAAATTCTGAACAGTCAACCAGCTCTGAAGCTGTTCCTGCTGTTGGCACTTCAACGTTTTTTTTTTTTTTTTGTCTGGAAGGGCTACATCATGTACATACCTCTGTCTTTTATTTATTTATTTATTTTTTATCACCAATGTCTCTTCACTTTAGTCGGTCAGTGTTAGCCTTAACAAACACACCTCCTACACTTTGTAGTTAATCTACAAGAAAGAAAATATACTTTACAGTCACATGCAGCTGAATATGACATTCAGCAAACCTTCCTAAGCATGTCTACAGAAAGGGCTGGTGTTAGCATTCTGAGGGTTCCAAGCAAATGTGAAGTTGGGACCCCCTAGGAACTTTCAGTCTACGTATCACCCTGTCACTGCCACCCCTCTTAAGCAACCATTTAATTCATGCTGCAAACTTTTAGGAGTAGTAGACACAGACTGAGCTGTAGCTACAATGGTCTTACATTATAACAGGCTAGTGTACCACACTATGTTGGCTCATCTCACAAAGGGACATTTACAACTATTGGTATTTAGTTGCAACAATGATACATTAAACAACTCACTGTGTGCATGGTTGGACTTGGGTGGAATGGTGCCCTAGGAACAGCCTACGTTTTCAGCATTCCCCTCTACACACACACATCCTCCAGTGCTCACTTCTTGTTTCCCCCCATCTTGGGCTCCCCATAAAATGCACATTATTTTTTTTCTTCCTTTTCTCACATTTTGCCTTACTATTCAGACCTTTCAAGAAGACATGCCTTGTTGTATGCTCTGAAGTGATTCTTTTAAAGTTTTTTTTTCTTTTTACAGAACCTTTACATCCAATGATGGCTTAAACAGAAATTAAAATTAAGGAAAGAAATTCAGCATTGCTATTCAGCTTTAGTTTTCCTTGCATCATTTCAACAGACCTTTCCTGAGCAAGATAGCACAGTAATAACCATTTAGGAAATAACTCAATTAAGCCAGTGCTCCCAGAACCATAGGGGGTTACAGATGCTCTGGGATGCATTTTAGAGCATTTTCCCAACCTTTTAATCCAGTGGTGGTCTAAACAAAAATCATGAGTAAGAGAAGAATTTCTGATACCCAGAAGAATAATGCATGTGTCCTGGCATTAATTGGTGTGTGCAGAAATAAAATCTGTGATACTTTTTACACACACACACACACACACACACACACACACACACACACACACACACACACACACACACACACACACACACACACAAGCATATAGCAATACTAGTTTTGTAATTATTTCAGCAAATAGTAATATACTGTGCAACACTGGTACTGCTGTTGAGCAGTCATCAAAGAGCAGCATCACATTTATTTACCTCATTGAGGAGTACTGCAAACATGTCACTGTCCTTCATTTCACAGACCTTCCCTTATAATTTTGTTATGTCCCTCACATAAAATTTTTTTATTGGCTGATAAATGATTCAGGATTACAGACAATCAACAAATCCAGACATCAGTTATAGTATCTTGGGTTCTGCCAGTATTTATAAAACTTGAAAGAGAATACCATCTCTGAAGATCAGAAGCATCAACTGTTCTTAAAATCCAAGGTATGCACTGATATCAGTCACTCTTTGGCGGCTGATCTCCCTAGTGCTTACTTAGCTCATGTTCTTTATCAGCTTTATCCTAACATGGTCATATCACAGTCCTGTTCAGGTTAAACAGTAATCAGGAAATTAATACCTTTTTCATCTTATTTTCCCCTACCAGCAGTAGCTTTGTGGGGCCCCACACAGTCAGATATGTTTAAGGGGCCCCCTGCAGCCATGGCTAGTGCAGGTACCTAAAGTTGGCCATGTTGTTAATTTTTGTGGAAAGAATGTCCACCAGCAGGGTTTAACCACACCAGGGGCACTGTGTTAGTGATAAAATATTTAATAGAAGTGTGAAGCCTGTTACTTGATAAAACACTGTTACTATAACCAGAGGTATCTTTGAATTTTAAAGGTGATATAAATACAAGTTATTATTACCCATCTAGTTTATTAAAGTATACAAGACTGCTGTCCTAGATTTTATTGGTTCAACAGACATGTTATAAAATATCAAGTTAAGCTGGTGTGGTTGTGCCCCCCCCCCCCGGAACTGGGGGCCCACAAGCGACTACTGGGTTTGGTGGTACCTGAAGCCAGCTATGCCTACAGAGTGGTCACAATATGAACTACAGTAAGCTTTGTAACTGAATGTCATGAAGTAGTGGGGAAATGCTTAACACTTCCATGAGCATACTAGAAGCTGAGTACAGTGGCACAGTGTTCAAAGATTTTCCAGTGAATTCTGATCTGCTTCCCAACACAACATTGTTAAGTTCATTTCCAGACATGTGTCTACATGACACCAAGTTACAGCATCATTCAGTCAACACAGTCTCCTATAAGGAGACTTTCAAGTACAGAATGAAAGGAATGTTGACTTTTAATAATCCACTGTATCTTACTTAAGTCCTACACACTTGTCTCCTGGTCTTTTTTTCGCGGAGGCTCTCAATAAAAACCTGCCCAAACATCAGGGACATCCAAAGCATAAACGTAAGCAAACTCCACCTCCCACCACAACCCAAATGACGCATAGCCCAAAAACTCAGTGTGCCACTCAACCACAGCCCATAAGGCATAACAACGTACCCAACACTCTAGTCATAGGTGACACTATAGTCAGGCACACTGATGTTCCACTCCATAGACTAAACAAGGAGAAAGTTACTGTCAGCTGCCTGTCAGGTGCCAGGATCCACCACATAACGCATGCACTCAGGTCACTCCACAATAAGTACAAATATGACACTGTCATTGTCCATGTTGGTGTTAATGACCTGAGACGTACCTCCCTGGACTACATGAAAAGAGACATGGAGGAGCTCTCCGATCTTGTATCCCAGGCAGGTATGACCCTAACCCTGAGTAGCATCCTGCCATCACCCAGAATGATACCACAGTACAAGGACAAAATAATTGACTTCAACAATTGGCTAAGCTTCTGGTGTCATTCTAAAGGGATCCAGTATTTGTCTGCCTGGGACGACATGATCGACAGACCACGATGCTTTGCCAGAGATGGCCTGCACCTGTCACCCTTAGGATTCTGGATACTGGCTAAGGCTCTTGCCACCCATATAGTGCCTTTTTTAGGCAAGGTTCAAATGACAAATTCACCACCGTAATAGGTACAAGCAAGCAAAATCTGAGGGTAATGCTACTCAGTGCTAGAAGTCTAAACCTCAAAATGCACTCTCTCGAAGCACTCCTTAAAATAGAGAACATTGACATCTGTGCAGTGACAGAGACCTGGTTCAAAGCTCCAGAGAGCACCCCTGCATTACCAGGCTACAATTCATACCACACCTTTCGGCCACCTAACCCAGAACAAAGCACTAAAGGTGGAGGCATGTCCATATTCATTAAGGATATCCACACATCCAGGCTAGTTGCACAGCATAATGCATCCGGGATTATCCAAGTGCAACTAACTCTGGGCAAGACCGCAATCCAAATTGTAGCTTGCTACAGACCCCCCCACCATGCCCCAGGATTCCCACTCCTCATTTCTTGATACACTGGAAAGTATTAGGGTACAACCCAACACCCTAATAATGGGCGATTTCAACTACCCCACCATTAACTGGGAAAACTACTCATGTACCAACTCTTTTGCTCAACGTTTTCTAGAATTCATAAATTCCAACGCCTTGGATCAACTTATTCACACCCCCACCAGGGGCAGAAATATCCTAGACCTGGTCATTACCGACATGGGAAACCGGTGTTCCACACCAGAGGTCAATTCCTCGTTGGTCAGATCTGACCACAAGCTAATCAGCCTAGACATACACATCCCACCCCTAATGAGGGAAACCATCGTAAAAAACTTCTCCAAAGCCAACTTCACACTTCTTAAGACAGAAGTGGCAAACTTTACGACACCCATGCAGATGGACAATAGAGGTATGACTGCCGAATCCTACACAAATGCACTTTATAAGCACTTACACAAGTGCATGGATCATGCTATCCCTAATAGAACCAAGATGTTATCCTGCAAAAAAAGGAAGTCAATCTGGTGGTCCTCTGCCATAAACAAACTCTACAACAGAAGAAAGAAACTGTTGCAAAAAAGAGTAAAATCCCATGACTGGAGGAACTCCCTTGTCAACCTCAGTAAGAAGCTGAGATCCCTCATAAAATCCTCCAAAGCTAGTTATGAAAACAAAATTGCCACTGACTCTAAAGACAACCACAAAGCATTCTATAGCTATGTCAAGAATCTAAATGGGAACACTCAGATCTGTTCTGAGTTACAGCACAATGGCACTAAATAAACAGAACCAACTGATATTGCCAACATCCTAGCATATAGGTTCAGTGCTAACTTTACTCCTCTCTCACCCCCTAGAGGGCCAATCCCTATACCAGAAGAATGCAGAGTTCCTATAATCACAGCTGCACAGGTAAAAAACACACTCTCCAAAGCCAAGAACACAACATCCATGGGACCTGACAATATCCCAGGCTGCGTTCTACATGAACTACAGAATGAACTGGCACCCCACCTAAGTACTATGTTCAATCATAGCCTCACCTCAGGCTTTGTACCCACTGAATGGCGCACTGCGACGGTTATCCCACTCCACAAAGGGGGATCCACGACGGACCCCGGGAACTACCACCCCATTAGCCTGACGAGCCTGGTCTGCAAGGCCATGGAACGTATCATTGTGGAACTCATAAACAAAGACATTGGTAATCTCCAAACTCTGGACCCTACCTAGTTTGAATTTGTAAAAGGCAGATCATGTCTCCTAAACCTGATTGACTTCTTTGAAGCAGTCACCAAAGCCATAGATGAGGGTAAAATGGTTCACACAGCTTATCTAGATCTCGCCAAGGCTTTCGACACCATCCCCCACTCTGGAATTATAGATAAGCTCACTAAACTAGGTATAAATCCCTATGTCACAAGATGGGCTGCCAACTGGCTCACGGACAGAACCCACACTGTGAAAGTAGCGGATTCCAAATCCGACATCAGACCAGTGACAAGTGGAGTACCACAGGGTTTAGTCCTGGGTCCTCTCCTGTTTGGTATCTACTTCTCTGAAGTGCAGGCTAACACAGAAGGTCTTTGGCTAACAAAGTTTGCAGATGACTGCAAACTAGGAGACATAATCGAAACTCCTAACAATGTGGACAAACTACAAAAGGGCCTCACTGAGACAGATACCTGGTGTCAAAGCTATGGCCTGAAGCTCAATGCCAAAAAGTGTATTGTCATCCCCTTTGGTAAAAACTCTGTACCCATGAACTACCACATACCTGGTAGTCTACTTAATGCCGAAAATGTGATAAGAGACCTTGGGACACAGGTGGACAGTAGTCTCTCCTTTGATAATCACATTGCCACAGTGGTCAGGAAATCCTTCTACGTGGTTCATCTCATCACAAAAGGATTCTCATCCAGAAAAAAAGAGGTCATTGTTCCCCTCTACTCATCACTCATTAGACCCATTATAGAGTACAACGCCCCTTTTGGTATGTACCTCACAAGACATCTGCAACAACTGGAAAGACCACAGAAATACCTCAAAAAAAGGATTACTGGCCTCAAACAGATGCCCTACGCAGACCGTCTTAAAAAACTACAGCTTTACTCCATCGCATATCGCCTACTCAGGGGTGATCTCTGCCTAACATACAAAGCTATGTCAAACCCACAGCTGTTGGACATGCTCCACTTAAAGAAATCCCAATCCCTCCAAACGACACGCTCTAGGGATCTAAACCTTGTCACCACAATAAACAGAACATGCTGGAGGGATATATTCCTGTCCCAGAGCCTTCCCATACTCTGGAACAGACTACCTATCTATGTCAAACAGAGCTCCTCATTAGCACTCTTCAAGAAGAATCTTGATGTAATGGATGGGAAATGGGAAATTCACCCCGGGGATCACTTCTGTGGTTCTGCTCGACAGGGGCACAGGAAAATAATTTTCTTGGGTGGCGAAAGCCAGGGTACATTTTTTGGCTAGGCTTGTATGGGCCCTAGGACCAATAGCCTAGTACCTACCTATGAACCAATTGGTGCTCTGAGAGGTTGAACATGTTGCCTTTAAAACAGGAATATGAAAGATACACAAAGACCACGAACTTACTGTCTCCCAATAAAACATATAAAGTTAATAATGAACTCTACCATCAGACATACAGGCCATTATGGGCATTTCTGTTTTTCCAGTGATCATAACATGGATATACACAAAGCAGGCCACCGCTATAAAATGTAGTGATGTAATCAAGATCGGCTGACTGACCAATTTTCCTTCCTAGGGAACAATACCGTACAGCAGTAGCGCAAAGTCTATGGTGCGAAGGTCACTTATGCAGAGCATTAGGCTCACTTCTAGCAATATACAGTACAAAACTGAGCTTTTTTAAACACTGACATTAATTCTCATTCATCCGCAGAACACTTATGATGTCACAGAGTACAATGTATTACTGATAGTAAACATGCTCAAGATACCATGAATGCATCTAGTCTTTGTATAAAATCATTTTGCTGGCATTCATACTTTATGTATAATTAATTGTATATGAATATGTTGTGTGTAATCCCTGCAGTCATGACCCCTGCAGCAAATAAGTGCAAATATAAAAAGATATTTGGCTGCTGAATAGATTTTTTTAGTGTTTTCTTCTTCTTGTACATCCACTCCCTTGCAGCATTCCCCCTTCCCTGTGAAACTCCTATGCATTATATATGAATAACAGCTATAATGACACTGCACATCATACACAATTTTATATCAGACTCTATGTGCATATGACCAACTACCTTAACAAATACCAACTTGCTTAGAACTTTGTTAGTGAAAGTAAGATGAATAAAATGTGCCTAGCTACAGTATTACTCTCGAGTTCTACAACTACAGGCTACAGTTTCAAGTCATGTATCCAAAGGGAATGTCCAAGAAATGCATAATATGGTGACAGGGCTATCTTGTAACATGGAAGTGCTATGGCTTTGCAGTTCTTTTAATATGTGCCATGTGAGTCTGGGGAGATAGACACTATCAATAAGAAATCCCACGGAAAGGGTGCCTGTCATGTTAGCATACAGAAAGCTGGTGGTCTGTATTCTTGGTGACTACAATTCAACCAGCGATAATGCAGGGCAGATGAGTCACCCACATTGTTGGCACACTCCACTTATATATCTGCTTCCAAACTGATTTACACACACACACTGGTACACAAGTTACTGCTATCAGAAAAAAAGAACTGAAAGAATACATCAGAGAGGAAGTAATTCCTTATTTTAAACCTGTTTATCATGAAGAACTGTAACACTCCACATTTGCTCAGTTGAAACTGTAATACTTTGTCTTTGGCCTCTTGGAATTGACCCCAGTGTTCAATGAGAGACCAGAGATTCTACACACCACATATTCTTCCTACAAGTTTAATGACAATCAGCCTTATATAGGAAAGTAGCTAAATATTATTCCCATTGTGTTCACAGCTTCCTAACACTGCTCACCTATTTAACATTTAAAAATGTACAATTGTCACTATATGCTGCCCCTATACCCATGAGAAACATGTTAGACACTTTTAGTCACTGATCCCCCTACAATCACAAAATCTTTTAGTTAAGCAGTCCCATCGCCAAGCAAGCTGTACACAAGTCTACGGTACAGGCATTCATTTCAGTTATCTGGAGGCATACTTAAACCTCTTTATAACCAACAAAGTTTCTGTATAACATTCGGGGAAAAAATCTTCTGAGTACAATGAATATGCTTGGGTACACCCTTGCTTTATAGAAGTAATGCATAGACTTTGTTTACCTTTATGCCAGGGAAAGTGATAGCAGATGAAGCATAGGAACCAATCATCAAGGCGATGAATGTTGAACGTAAGTCTCCAAACATATTGGGTAACTAGGAAAGAAAATAAATTTAAAGTGGTTAGCTCAACAATTTTTGCATCATGTCACAGCTCTACACTAGGACATCATTAAAACTTGTCTATTACAGGAACAAATTAATTTAAAAATATAAATGAATTAGATTGCATTACCTTTGAAGTGCCCCCTCACCCTTTTTCCGAAACATCTTTCAGATATTACCCTCTTGGACTTTACTGTTTGAGAATTTCTGTGTCTCCCTGCCCCCCACTTTCATATCAGTCTGCATGTTAAGTGTTAACTTAATTATGTACTCCTGACTTTTACTCAGTATTCATCTTGGGAGCAGAGGCTTGATTTTTACCACATCATCTGGCAGAAGATCTACTGACATCTCAAAAAAATGCTTGAAAAACCCAGCCTAGCTTCACTCATGCATTCACTTGCCAGCAAACACAAAATAAGACATACACTGCACATAGGAGCTTGTGCTTTGCACAGCTCTAAAACTGACAGTCTTGCGTGACATGGATACATGCAGTAGTCCCCACTAGGCCAGCAGTCCACAGCATGAAGCTCATTAGTGGAGTAGAACCATATGTAAATTACCTCTCTAATAATGCTATATGTAATTTTTCACAAGACATCCTTGTATACAAGGGCAAATGCATGCTTAAAAAATGGTCCCTGCAACCTGCACGAAGACAAGCATGGTTGGTGGAAATGCTTGTGCTGTAGGACAAAATGGGTGAGAAGGCAGGGACTGCCATACCACAGAAAGAGTGCCTGCATACCTCTCACCCACTCTCTCGTGTCTGTTTCATAAACACAGAA
>NC_056747.1:663511704-663616704 GCF_019279795.1 Protopterus annectens
GATAGGAGGCAACATCATGCTCCATCCTTAACTAGAACATACACTGACTTATTTTTTTTGGGGGGGGATTTGCGTCCTACTAGTAACATAGTTATTAACTTTTGAAACTGAAATCAACACCTGCAACATGAAATCCCCTTAGCTAAAAACAAGCACATAAAATATATTATCAAAGGATTTTGTTCCCCAGTACACACTTATTTGTACTCTGGAATCCAACCTGTACCAACAAACTGATGATGCTTACTATTCACCTCAGCACGCTAACTTTTTATTCTGTGGCAAGAAAGATATAAAGATGGAAGATGGATGCCCTGCTTATCATCAACCTGTCGTGATTCAGGTGGGAGGGTGTGCACACTGACTGAAAGGGAACAGTAAAAATCTCTGGAAGTCAGATAGGCATTAGACCTTCTGTGGCAGTGTTTCCCCGACTGCAACAATGAACAGTATGATGAAAGTCAGATAGTTAAAGCAAACTCTAAAGTCACAGTGTTCATATAACAAATTAGCGTAAAGAAAATGTGAAAAGAGCACCTAGGACAGGCTTACTGGCTTCACTGTTTCTTCACATATAGCACTATTTGTTTCTATTTTTTTACCCCATGGACCAAACTATTGGCCTCAACTGATGCAACTCCTTGATCTTGGACATTGGGAATCAATCCTGACATCCTATCCTGGACAGAATGCAAAACCCTCCTTTTGCCTGAGTGGTGACTGAGGTTTAAAACTGCAGTGTCACACTCACGGCCAGGGGAATATTTTTATTTATATGTCCTACACATTCCCCCATCCCAAAGCATGACGTGCAATAATGTAAGGCTGTTCCACTTTAAAACACCATTTGGTGCACATCCCCGGTATTTACAAGAATGGAAGGTATACCCCCAGTGTCACCATTAGTGACTGCCATTCTTACTTGAGACCCCTCCCCTCCTCCTGGGATAGGCAAGCTGGTAAAACACTGATACCTTTCCTATCTCCAACCCCAGTCAGCTCCTTAAGTGCTGGTCTTGACAGTCAAAGCCAGGCATAATCAGGGGGCTCCTTCCAACTGCTCTGCAGAGATGGCTCTTTGTGTGCAAACTATGCTGTATTTTGTCTTGATGCATGGTTAATAACAAAAATACCCTACACATAAGTTCAAATCCCAGTTCAGAGGGAATTTAATAATGTAAAACTCTTGCTTCAGTCCAGACATAGGCATAGACAGGATTTTGAAGTTGTGCTCCTGATTGTAGACCCCCATGTCACAGTCATTGCATTGTTTCTTGACATGATACCTTTTCATTGTTGAAAAGAAAGAAAAACAGGATAAAGCAAAAATCTCATGTATCCAACCAGCTACTCTTAAAAAATGAAATTTAGTAAAATATATAGCCATAAGCTATGACAGATATGCCAAACATTTCTTCCACAGCTCCTTGCACTAAATAAATTATTTTTAAAATGTGTATACCACTGTGTAAACTGCATACGCTTGGCAATATCACTGAATAGAGGCAGCTAAACTAAATGTAAAAACTGTTGCAGTGATTAAAGGCTTCAGTCAGGTGTCTAGTACCATGACTCCTTCTTGTCTATCTACAAGGAAGCTGGTTCAACAGCTGACATGAGTTATTCAACAAGCCGGCTGCATTTCCTTTAAATCTGTTAATTTTTTTCCCAGTGTAAAATCACTCAGCATATAATAATTGAAACTTAAGTATGTTTCTGGCAGTTAATGATTATGCTGACAATATGTCTGGGACAAGTCCCATTATGTCCTTCATGACTCTTTCACTCTTCTCCCCATACCTCTTCATTTAACTTGATTTTCTCTTATTTTACTCTTTCCCCTTCTCCTTTTCCTTTCCTGCCAAACTGGAAGATAATTCAGCGAGGCTCCATCACAGGTGAGGTTAATTACTAAGGGTTCCCCCTATTGCTTCTCTCTGTATTAACATGCATTCCACTATTAACGCTGTGCCAACATTTCTTCATGGACCTCTCTCAGCTCACCATTTAGCACAAGTACATTGATATAAAACTATACACTCGTTTATTAGAAACATTTGTATGTTGTATGTTGTCAGTCAAACTGCTGTCCTAACCCTCAACGTTTCTATCTCCCCTTCATTCCCTGCAATGAAATATATTTGACTACTTACAGCATTCCTGCTACACCAAAGACTAACTATATTTTAACTCATTACATCTGAGTGACGCCTCCAGGTGTATCTGCAGTTAACTCCTATTGACGCCTCTAGGCATCAAACATTGGTTGTTTATATTTGCATCAATAATTCCAAAACCATGCTATGTACAAGGTTTTTAAAGATTTCATCTTAAAGCTTGCACAGTGGCAAACTCAACTGCATTAATATTTGACCCCAATCTAGTGCAGGTAAAGAGATATGAACTGTTGTTCTTATGATATTAATTTAAATAGATATTTTCACATTTTTCTAAATATTTCAACAACCAAGTAATGCAGGCAGAACTCGTTAGCCTCATATGAAAGCTCTCAGCTAGATGAATAAGATGCTGCTGATGGTATATGTGTAACTTGAGTGGTTGTTGAGATATTGAGATATTGTAAGTTGTTTCCAAAATATTACAAACATAATAGTTGCTGTGTTTACTGTGACTTGTAAAATTCAGTTTAAGGCCTAGAATCTAAAGAATACTATCACTATAAAATAGTTTGTGCTGAAGGGTTTGCCATTTATACTTCTTTCATAACCCCATACGGTTCCAGAGATATGAACATTTGCTGAAATGGGAGGACATAATTTGATTCTGTCAAAAGACCCATTGGAAGTTACAGTGCAGACTTCCTGAGCTCCACTTGAGTGAATCAGTTAAGTGCTTATGTATACTTCTGTTAGTTAATGCTAACCATTATCAGGTTAAATCATGATGTACTGTAATCTCATTAAAACAAACTTTGTATTTCTTCATTTGATTTGTAAATCTATCAGCTAGTATTTCTGGAGCTTATATCTGCTGTTAATGCTGGGATCTAACTTCTTCACAACATCCTGTCATGCTGTGACACAAATACTCTGATTCATTTTGTTATATTTCTTTAACTGAACCTTTGACCCAGGTTACAGATACAAACATTTACTTTGAATTTTTGTGTTTGCCTTTAAATAAAACTATAAAAGCATGTATATTGTCTTCTCAAAAGTGAATCTCCATTGTAATTCTTCAGCACTACCCCTGACTTTTAAAACCTTTTAAGCATCTGATTAGCACACTATGTCTCAACAGTCATTGTGAATTGGGTAAAAAACAAAACCTCTCCCATGCTCAACTTGTTTCAAGTACTGGTTATTTATTTTCGTATGACTCAGAATGTGAGCTTGTTGGCAAGATCTCACTGCATAACAGTTAGACAGATGCTGGGTAAGAAATCAGAAAGAAACAACACCCAGGTGCCACATTAGATGTTTAAATAAATGAACAATAACTTCTCCAACCCACTAAAGGGGAATCTTTACTAATCCAATTTCATATATCTATGGAGTGCTGATTATGTCCCCTTCACCATGATGAAAATTAGTTAAAGCTGAAACCTTCTAAATCATTAAAACACTACAATGCACCTGACTGCCTGAGCTGAAAGAATGGTGGACCACCTGTTTTACAAACCAGTAATGCGTAAGTGGGCAGTTCTGCAGAAAACCACTAAACACCCTAAGGTTACTACAGCAAGGCTGGAAAGACAGAGAAGACCACAGTCCTCTGTGTGAGAATCATATATGACAAGAGGTCCCAGGGACACAGTCACAATACCATGTCTCTGTCAAGCAGGAATCCTCCCTGAAAACAGCTAAAGTGTTAGGGATGGGACACTTTGGCAGAACACAATATGCATCTGCTGCAACAGATACCCTCAAAGGCACAATGTTATGGCAAGTACTTTATACTAGTTCATTTTATTTCTGGATCCCCTGAGGGAGGTACAATCCATATTTGTGAGACAGGGAACGAAGCAGTAATATAAGACATAACAGAAAAACACAAAACTTTTCAGGCAAGATGAAAAAGAAACTTCACCTTGAGAAATCATGCCCAACTGGTAATTTTTCATAAACATACTGAAGTCCAAGTCACATCAGCATCACTCAGCCTCTCTCCATTTCTTTGCTTCAAAATATGTGTGCCAGTAATTCCATGTTTATGGAGTGATAAAACTTTTTTATATGGGCCAGATTCTAATACACTCTTACCAGCATTTAAGAATCATCCTTGTGAAACTGAGCCCTTGGCAATGTACAGCTGTGACAAAAATGTCTATAATACACAGAAGTACTTCAGACTGAGCCAGTTCTGGCCCTGATCCATAACACCTCAGACCCAGTCCTGTCACTCTGCTACGAAAAGGCCTGATGTATGCAGTAACAAAGTTAATCTAAAAGCCTGCTGTAACACAGTGGATCCTTTTTTTAACCCTCCCTTCTCCTTTTACACCTCTGCAGGATCCCTGTCTGATGGCTCTGCTACCTTTACCCTACTCTCCCATTTGTTCCACAGGTATGGGAAGCCAGACATCCCACTAGGCAACAGCCTTACACCTCATCTGTTCCTAGCTGGGAAGCTCTGTTGGCCAGTTTGTTCCTCCAGGCCTGACAGATTGTAGGGAATGGACCAGCTTGCTGGTCCTGAGAAGTGACCTACCATCACTCCCTATAGGCTGTTTGCAGACTTGAAATAGCTGCCTGGTCAGGAGAGGAGGTCTGTGTGCTCCCACACATACCTCCTGCTTTCCTGATTCAGTACTGAAATCTCTATCCATAGCAGCATGAGCTGCCTCAGTTGTTATGGATTGGTGTTATACTCACTCACCAGTGGGTGTCACAAATGCTGTGGGCCTGGCAGCATCCCTCCAGGATTAAGATGGTACCAGCTGTTCAAACTCATTCCCTCCCAGTCCTAGGCATGCCAGAGTCATTAACTGAATGCAGGCCGTCTGGGCCAGAGTCAGGGCTTCATCACTTTATGCCATGGGTACAGCAGCAACATGGTGACTCGCCGTGGTAGCAGCACATGTTGCAGGAAGCAATTAAAATTTTCATAAACACCAGCATCAGCAAGAAGGGTTACAAACTGTTCATGTGTCTATAAGAATGAAGTTGTACATTAACAACTTGTTGGTGCAAACTTCCAGTCCCTACTGCTATAAATGAGAGCTGGGGAACAGGTGGTGTGTACACAGTAGTATGAGTAGCGCAGTCAATGTTCTGTAACCTTTCCTGAAAACACCCAGCAACCTTTCATAAGAGATCTTTTGGGAAACAGAACCTTGAGTCCAGTCAGTTCCAGGACACTACACACCCCCAACAAATTCAGGCTCAGCTATAATTAAATGCAGACAGATTTCTAAGGTTCATGTGTCTCCTCTTCAAAAATAATGAGGCTGGAAATCTCTAGCCAACAAAGTATACGTCACACCACCTGCTTTAAGCATTTAACTTTGTGTACTTACATTTGATCTATACAACTGCAGTGTTTGTCAACCATCGCTATTGCGAGTCATCAGCACATGTTATTCCTGTCCTGTCCTGTCGGTGTTCTTCACATTTCACTGTTCCATCTCCCTAGTAAGAAAAGCCTGACTGTCACCCTTTCAAGTGTGGGTCATGAGCTAGTAATCTTTGCGAACTCTGTTAACCTGAGTGCAATCTTTCATACCATGCCATTTCCCACCTCTTCTGTGTGAGAAGCTATTGGGTGCAGAATTTTGCACTCGTATTACAATCCAACTCCATTCACACACATTATAGGCAGAACAGTTAAAACAAATAGTTGTGCTCTTTGCCACTGTTTTAGCACCAAAGCTCTATTATTCTACAGATTGCTCTACCCTTGGTTTTTTAGCATCACCCTTCCATGTTACAGCATATGTACGCAAACTGTGATAATGGCACTGCCCTCCTCATATGTTCTAATGACCAGACTTCAGCTCAATATGGACAGAGACAGACGAGTGAGATGGAGAGAGACTGTGGGAAAGGAAACACAAAACCTGGCATAGTGTAGGAAGCAGAGTGTAGTGTAGGAAGAAAATGTTTTGACTGAAAATTCAGACCACATCAGTATGCACCCCCCCTACAGACAGACAGAAAGACACACACACACACACACACACACACACACACACACACACACACACACACTACATTTTGGTGAAGAAGAAATTATAGAGAAGCAGTAACTACTTACTCATAGTGATGTAGAGACATTATTTAGTTTATTTACTTTTTTTATTTATTTACCTACTTTATTTTATTGGTAGCTGTTTACTGGGTTAGTCCAAATGGTCCTATAAAGGCCCCTTTGCGCAGTGGAGGCCCAGGGAGAAAAGCTCCAGTACAAACATACAATCTACAATTAATGATTGCATTTGTGGAGAGTTAAAAAATGGTACAGAGGCATGAAAGATAACAGGTCTAAGTGCAAATGAAAGACATTATTATATATTACTGCACAATTCAATTTTAAAACAACAGTGCAATATGATGCAATTTTGTGACTATTTTATAATCCTGAAATGATGCAGCTTTAACTATATCAAGTTACAAGGAAAAATATATGAAGATTTTGAAATAGGTGATGAAAATAAAGGGAGTATTCATTACAGTATATAAACTATCGATAAAAACAGGTAAGATGCAGGTTGGTAGGTTGACAGTAGGAAAAATGGTGTGAGGTGAGAAAGGCAAGAAAAGAGAAACAGCAGGAAAGCTAAGTGAAAAAAATACTGTGAGGAGAAAAGGAGAAAAAGAAAAACATGCAGATGAGACACAGCCACTGTTAGAGGTGAGAGGAGGAGGAGAAAGTACAGTTGTGTACCTACCATAAATGTAGATGTTCGAGTGTATTCACTGTTGCAGTCATTACTCTTGGGTTATCCTGCTGGCAGGCTACCCGCAGTCGGCCTGAATTCCAAAGTCTTGGTCCGGCGTCATTTGCTGTCGCCTCTTCCCTGACGTCAGTGCGCCAGGGTATAAAAGATGCAGCCGACGCCATTTTCTTCAGTTTTTCTTGCCCCAGATGTCAGGTGCCCCCAAAAGGGTAGGCTAAATAAATTATGCCAATAAACATGCATGCACTAAAGTAAACATTTCCTTCATCTACAAGCAAATACACCACATAGGTTGTATAGAATGGAGAAGTACAGATAAGACTCAGCAAAAGAAAGAGGGATGATGGGAGGGTAACCTGGACTGCAACAGTGAATACACTCGAACATCTACATTTATGGTAGGTACACAACTGTATTATGTTCATCATGTTTCACTGTTGCAGTCATTACTCTTGGGTTGAATCCCAAAGCTGAGGATGGTTGGCTGGGCTAAATAGGATTAGGAGAGGCTAAGAGGTCCTGCAGAACTGCAGTAGCAAAGCCTGCTCTGGATTTAGAGTAGAGAGGTAAGTAGTAGTGCTTTGTAAAAGTGTGCACTGAACTCCAAGTTGCAGCCTCTAAGATGTCTTTGGTTGGTACTCCTCTGAGGAAGGCTGCTGCTCTGGTTGAATGTGGCCTAATGCCCTTAGTCACTGATTTGCCATGCTGTGAGTAGCAGAAACAAATTCAGTGGCCTATCCACTTTGAAATAGTCTGTTTTGAGATAGCCTTTCCTTGTGATCCTGCAGCATATGCCACTAAAAGTTGCTCAGTCTTTCTGAAAGCTTTAGTTCTGTCCAAGTAGAAGCGTAGCTGTCTGTGTATGTCCAAAGAATGCAGAAGTCTCTCACCCTTGTTCTGTGGGTTTGGATAAAAGGTAGGCAAGTGAATGGTTTGGTTAAGGGCCACACTGGACAGCACCTTAGGCATAAATGTAGGGTTCGCCCTCAGAGAAACCCTGTCTGGATGGAAAGTGATAAAAGGTTCCACAGCCATGAGTGCCTGTAACTCCGAGACTCGTTTTGCAGAGGTTATTGCTAGGAGCAGAGCTGTTTTCCAGGATAAGAATTTTATATCAGCTGTTGAGGCTGGCTCAAAAGGAGGTAGTGTGTTTTTCCAAGATATAATTGAGGTCCCTTGCAGGTATTGGTGCTCTCCTTGGAGGTCTTATGTTTTTGGCCCCCTCTGAGGTACTGCCTTACTAAAGGATGAGAAAAGATAGGTGGTTCTGTATTGTAATGGGCTGAACTGGCAGAGGCATGAATCTTAATTGATGAGAAGGATAGGCCTTTGTCCAGCATCTCAGTTAGGTATTGTAAAATCTGAGGAATATTTGGTACAAACGTGTCAATTCCTTGTTCCTGGTTCCAAGCACAGAATCTCTTCCATTTTTCTGCATAAGATTCCATTACAGCTTTGGAGAGAGGAGTGCTCTGAATGGCTACATTATCCGCCATGCTGCCAGATTTAAGGTCCTGAGTTGGCTGTGGAGGATCTGATTGTTTTGTTGGGTCAGTAAGTGAGAAGTTTGAGGCAATGTCCAGGCTGGACCTTGAGACAAGTTCTTTAGGATTGGGTACCAGTGCTGGCGTGGCCAGTCTGGGGCAATCAGTATCATTTTTGGCTTCTCTTGTCTGACCTTTAGGAGTACCTTGGGGAGGAGAGGCAGTGGAGGAAAGGCATTTACTGTTACTGTACTTACTGTTTTTTTCAGCTGAAGGATAGGGCATCCACTTTCCATGCTTGCTCGTGATAAGTCCTTGTGCAGAATCTCTGTAGTTGGCATTTGTGAGGGGAGGCAAATAGATCTATGTCTGGGCATCCCCATTTTCTTGTTATCATGCTGAAGACTTGTGGATCCAATTTCCACTCGTGGGGATCCATGGGTTTCTGCTTAGTTCATCTGCCAGAGTATTTATTTTTCCTGGCAGGAGTTGTGCTTGCAGGTGAACTTGTTAAGTCAATGCTGTGTCCCACAAAGTCATGGCTTGTCTGCAGAGGGGGTAGGAATGTGTGCCTCCTTGCTTGTTTATGTACCACATGACTGTAGTATTGTCCGTCTTTATCAGTAGTTGTCCTGGATGAAGTAGATCCTTGAAAGTTGTCAGGGCATTCTGAACAGCTAGCATCTCTTTTTGATTGATATGAAGATGCATCTGGCTTGCAGGTCATGTGCCCTGAATACATTTTCCTGCCATGTGGGCCCCCCAGGCATAATCTGATGCATCCGTTGTTAGTGTCTGCCTGGCTGTGAGTAAAGTGAATGGCTGTCCCTTGTTGTGGTGACAGGCCTGTGCCCACCATCGAAACTCCCGTTGCAGGCAGGGAATGAGGGTAATTAATTTCCAGGCTGTGGCAATGTTGAGTCCAGACACTTTTTAGATACCATTGTAGTTTCCTCATATGCAGTCTGGCATACGGAATTAGCAGAATGCAGGATGCCATGAAGCCCAAAGCCTGCAGAATTTTTCTTGCAGATAACTGGGTCTTTGTTGCCAACATTATGAAGCAACAAGTCAGTTGCCTTTGTTTGTCTGGCGTGAGATAAGCCATCTGGGCAGTTGTATTTAAGCTTGCGCCCAGGAATATTATCTCTTGAGAGGGTACTAGTTTTGATTTCTTTTCGTTTACTGTGTACCCTAGGCAAATTAGTAATCCTTTTACAAACGCCAGATGCTTTAGTAGAATGTCTTGTTCTCTGCTTGAATAAGGCAGTCGTCCAAGTAAGGATATATTTGAATTCCTCTTTGTCTGCAAAATGCAATTACTGGTGCCAGGCATTTTGTGAAGACCCTGGGCGCAGTAGATAAGCCAAAGGGCAGTGCAGAGAATTGGTAGTGCATTGAGCCAGCTATGAATCTGAGGTATCTTCTGCAAGACTGTCTGATTGGGACATGCAGGTATGCCTCTTTTAGGTCCAACGTTACGAGCCAAGCCTTCTTGCCCAGCATGGGCAGTAGCTGCTGCAGAGTCAGCATTTTGAATTTTGGAATGTCCAGAAATGTGTTTAGAATAGACAGGTCCAGTATTGGTCTCCAGGCTTTGTCCTTTCTGGGCACCAAGAAAAGTCTCAAGTAAAATCCTTGTCCCTGCTCTTGTTGTGGTACTTGCTGAATGGCCCTCATGTCCATGAGGGATGAAACTTGCTTTTGTGCCTCTGCCCATTGATTGTGTGGCAGGTCTGGCATACCTTTTGGCCTTGGCAGGGTGCGAAAGTGGAACCTGTAGTCGTGAGACACTATGTTCAAGACCCATTTGTCCTGGGTGATCATGTGCCAATTTTGTGGAAAAAGTGCTAGTTTTCCCCCTAAGGGGGCTGTGAAAAGGTAAGTGCTTGGTTCTGGCAGAGGAAAGTCATTGGGACTGTTTCCTGTATGGCTGTGATTTGTCTTCTCCACTTTTGAAGGTAGAAGCACCCCATTGTTTAGGCCTGTTTGAGCCTTGGGGCTGGGATCTGCCTCTGAGGCATCTGTATCTGCCTCTTTGTGGCCTGTCTGACACTGGAAAGGACCAATTCTTTGTAGGCCAGTTCCTGCTAAATCTGGGTGGCTGCACCTGTAAGAAATCCTTAACTGTCTGCATAGATTTCGCTTTGTCTTCCATTTTGTCAACACCTCTTCTGCTTTAACACCAAACAAAGTATCATGCTGTAATGGAGCATCTAATAATCTTGCTTTAACATAATCAGGCAGATTCTGTTCCTTTAACCAAGCATGTCGCCTAATGACAGAACCCGTAAAAGCGGCCCTGCAAGAAGCCTCCAGAGAATCAAAACCACATTGCAAAGTATGCTTTCCCACTTGTTCAGTTGCATGCAATAAATCCTGCATTTCTTTGTTTTTGCACATTCAGAATTTGTTAACATTTTCTGTTTAAGCAGTGACAATAAGTATTGCTGATATTTAAGCATATGAAATTGACAATTTAAAGCCCTCACAGCCAAGGTAGCAGAAGTGTAAACCTTTTTCCCCCATCTGTCCGGTGACCATGAATCCCTATCAGAGGGGATAGGGTTTTTTGCAGTGGAAGCCTTGACCCCTTTGGGACCCTGAGAAATAGTTTCTGGGTCAGCAGCAGGGTTTTTATAAAGAAATGTATGTGAATCTGGAACCCTGTAGTATCTGTCTGGCTTAACAGGTGCGGGGGTAAAGAGTCAGGGGACAGGCCGGACTCTGAAAATACATCATCTACAATGTCTAAAACAGGAGGGATAGCAAGAGGCCTGTGCTGAGGTAGTAAAAGAAAATCTCTAAGCCTTTTCTTAGATTCTGAGTAGTCTTGGCTCTCCCAGTGGAAGTGCTCCCTCATGGTATGCAGGGTTTCCCCAAAAGAAAAATCCTCAGGAGGGGAGGCTGAAGGGATAGATTCTTCAGCATCAGAATCCTCATAGGGAGGGAGAGAGTATTCTTGGTCAGAAGAGGAACCAGAGGAAATGAAAATCTGATCTGAAAATTCATATTCTGTCTCTTGCCTAGGCTTCTTCTCAAGAGGAGGATGGGAACCCCTGATCAAAGTAATTAGGTCTTCGGCCATTTTGAGCATCTGTTTTTTAGGCATGGAGGCCTGTCCATGGGCTTGCTGCACTTGTTTCTTTGTCTTTAGTGGTGCTTTAGTCTTTGCCTTTGGAGCTGTAGTCTTTGCCTTTGGAGCTGTAGTCGGTTTTATATATAACTGTGTAGGCCTGAAAACACCCTCAAACGCCGATGCCTGCTCAGCGGCTCCAGACCCATCTGAGGGAATATTTTCCAAATGTCCAATACCTTGAGTTTCCAGAGGCCTAGTCTGCTCCACGTGGGAGTCGGAAGCAGCCTGCGGCTCTGAGGTAGTGGGCGTCAGGGGTTGCGAAAGCGCCTCACTGAGAACCAGCGAACCGGTGACTGGCTTAGAAGAAGCCTCGTTGTCAGTTTTGGACCTCGGATGCCTGTCCTTTTCCTTTTCCTTGCGTTTCTTGTGAATTGCGGTAGTCGGATGGCTATCCGACGACATTGTGTAATTAAATCTTCGGCCAAAGTAATGAAATGCAAAATCATACCGACGGTTAATAGTGCGTTTGTTAAATCTAGCACAAAATCTGCAATTAGCTACGTCGTGATCAGGGCCTAGGCAAGGAATACAATAAGAATGGCAGTCCTTATGAAGTATTTGTTTCCCACAAGAAATGCAATTAACTTTGTCTGACATTGGTCTGGAGCAAGAAAAAAGTTTCCCCAATGGGGTACTTAGCTTTAAATGAAAACTTTGGATCTGAAATTCGAACACAAAAATCTCAGGAGTCGGCCGACCGGCACTTGCGAACTGCTTCTGCTTCGGGCACCGTGCGGCAAGAAAGACTGAAGAAAATGGCGTCAGCTGCATCTTTTATACCCCTGGTGCACTGACGTCAGGGAAGAGGCGACAGCAACCGACGCCGGACCAAGACTTTGGAATTCAGGCTGACTGCGGGTAGCCTGCCAGCAGGATAACCCAAGAGTAATGACTGCAACAGTGAAACACGATGAACATCCACAGGTGGCAGAATACATAAGTATGTGTTGTGGAAATGTAATGAGGTTAAAAGACCTAAGTATGTGTTGTGGAAATGTAATGAGGTTAAAAGACCAAGTAGCATGAGGAAATGGACAGTTAAATTCACATGATATATGACCTTTGATTGATTGGAAAGTAGTACTGCAGAGAACAACTTTCATGCTCAGAAAACATTTTTAGTTTCTGCACTGCTGCCCCCACTCCCAAAAAACTCCCATACATGGACTATGTCTAGCCATGAAAGATTTTTTTCAGTTTTTTTTCTTGAAAACATGTGACCTCTAAGTGCCTTCATCTGCCAAATATCAAGGTGCCCTCAGTTACATAATTCAATTCCACTGTCCAGAAGACTGCCCTGCATGCTTAGCCTTAAGGAAAGGGACTCTGACATTGTGCAATGTCCATAACGTCGCAGTCCCCCCTCCAAAGTATGAGCACAGGACTGTATAAATCAGGCATATCACTTGCTTTCTGTCTAGTTGTAGTTACAGTTCTGCAGTGGAGAATGGTTAAAGGATGAAGTTGTAGAACAGTACCTCCCTGGATGCGCAGTAGTAAGTCCCACCTTAACCCCATCCTCCCAGTGACATGCTCTCATAACAAATGCATGCTTATTGTGCTGTGTTCAGCAGCGTAATGATTATTCATCGCGTATGGTGCACAGCATTGGCCTCAAGAATATTCATTGTATATGCAACTGATTGAAATGTCTGTATTTCTGACTCCGTCTTAAACTGCTGGCATTTAAAAAAAGTGATCACAAGCACTGAACGATTACAGTCACAGCACTTGTGGCTTGCACTGAACGATTACAAAATACCAGGTAAGGCAATCTGTGAAACACTACATACATGTGTCATGTTTTCATAACAATTACCACTGTCCTGCAAGTAATACCAATGGAGGATGTGATGTGTAATGATAACATCCAGCTTCAGAATATGCCACTGTGGATAAAGTGAAACTTTAACCCCAGCGACTTTAATGTAGGGAAAGCATGACATACGTTTACAGTTTTTAATGGGCGCACTACCATGGATGTGCGGAAATACGTCCATTAAAGTCAGTGGACACAATTCAAGGTATCCCTAACCAGGATGTCACTGAGGGATAAACTTACTTAGAAAATACTTTGACACTAAACTGCATAAAATGAGACAGACATAGAATATGCTTAAATCTATCGCCTAGCCGTCACACAAGCCATGGCCACTTCTGTGCAGACTGGTCTGGAAGGTACTGTCCTACAGCAATGCCGGTTAAAGCAGGTGCCTCTCTAAATGTAGAAGTATCAGCACTCACTCGCTTATTTGTTCTCTGATTACCTGCTTAATCTAGTTCTAGGTTAAGAGAAAGACATGGCCTATCTTGGCATTTAATGTGCACATGACAAAGAAATTAATCTTGGATGGGACACCAGTTTATCACAGGAACACACACACACACATGCACCCACACACACACAAACACACACACACACACACACACACACACACACACACACACACACACACACACACTTGCACACATGTAAACATAAGGATACACTGAGGGATCAACAGTTCACTTATAATGTGTCTTTAGGATAGAACACCTGGCTAAAATACACACAGACATGACAGGACATGCAGACTGAAAACAGAAAAACCCTAGCAGAGAAATGAACTGAAGAACCAAGCATTGCCTGGTGTTTCACACAAATTTTGTGTGCCGCTACAACAATTTACATTTCAATCAAGTTTACAAGTAATGCCATGAGTTGTTTGAAAACATTTCTTGAACGTAACACATTGTAGTGTTACGATTACAAGGGCTGGAAGAACAGTTCAGAGAAGTGGAGTGTAAGCATGAGCTGTAATTAGCAATGGGACTGCTATACCACTGACCGCATTCAGCCATTGCTTGTATTGATGTAGTGGGTAAAAAAAAAACAGCACTCATACCCAGGTTGGCACCTAGTTCATAGCTCATTACTAGGGTTCCTATTACGTGATCGAAGTGTTGCAACTTTGAACGTAATAAGGTTGAACCCTTATGTTCGAAGTTTCAAAACTTTGAACACAAAAAAAAAAAAAAACATAACTAATTGTTGTAAGCAGGGGGGGGGCAAGCAAGTAGTGCTTACTTGCACTGTAGTGCGATCTCAGAGTTGGTATATTTAAAGAGCGGGGGGTGTGGGGGGCGTACTGCGCTGTATTGCGATCTCGGAGTTGGTACATTTAAAGAGCGGGGGGTGCACGGGGGCTTGACCCCTACTTACAACAGTTAGTCATGTTTTTTTTTTTTTACATATTCGAACTTTTACAAGTTCGAACATATGGTTCCAACCATATGGTGTTCGAACTTGTGAAAGTTTGACTACATAATATGAACCCCATTACTATGCTAGCGTTCTTAATAGGCCATTCTAAGCCTAGCCAATTTTCCTGCCAAAGGTGAGGAACACTGTACCTTGTGTCTGTGAGTCAAACACCTTAACCATTATACCAACCGCCAGTTCAGCTAAAGAAGAGTTTATTCATAAATTTATTTATTTATTTACCAGGATAGTCCGTCTGTGTATAAATCCATTTTCAGAGGAGTCTCGCGGAGAAAAGCTCCATAAATACAATATGCATTAACATACAGAAAAAGGTACATTAATAAAATAAGAGAAATACAAATTTATATTGGCTTTGAAAACATAAACATTAAAATCACAGAATAGTATCATAAACATTGTTTACAGAGTTTAAAAGATTTTTGTATTTCTTTCTTTTTTTTTTTTTGTTGGGTATATAAAGTTATATTATTGAGGTTAGTATAGACAGAGAAAGAGAAAAAGGTAAATAGAAGAGGGTGAAAAATAATTCTGATAAAGTTAGTAAGAGGTCAGAAAGGCTATAAATTACATAGGTTCATAGGTTCATAGGTTCATACTAGGCTATCTGCCCGAGGGCATTTACAAGCCTAGCCCATCGTTTTGTGGCTTAGGCCACCCCTTTAGTATGGGGAACTATACCCATTATTTTTCTGTGCCTCTGTCGAGCAGTGACACTGAGGTAATCCCTGGGGTATATCTGCGATCTCCCATCCATTGGTCAAGATTTCTCTTGAACAAGGCCAGGTGCTCTGCCTCACATGTACCGGGATTTTGTTCCACAGCATAGGGAGTCTTTGGGTGATGAATCTATCCCTCCAGCGCCCTATTAATAGCCGTGTCAAGGTTTAAGTCTCCGCCCTTGTGGCTCTGATGGATCTAGATTTTTGAGGTGAAGCATATTCATCAAATCTGGGTTTGACATGGCCTTGTATGTTAGGCAAAGGTCACCTCTGAGGCGACTGAATAGAGCTGGAGTTCTTTCAGTCGGGCAGCATAGGACAGATTTTTGAGACCCTTTATCCTTTTGGTGAGGAACTTTTGTGGCCTCTCCAGCTGCTGCAAGTGTCGGGTCAGATACATTCCGAATGGGGCATTGTACTCAATCATTGGTCTGATGAGTGATGAGTAAAGGGAGACTATGACCTCCCTTGATCTAGATGAGAATCCCTTCATGATAAGGTGGGCAATGTAGAAGGTCTTCCTAACTACTTTAGCTACATGGGTGTCGAATGACAGACTACTATCAACCTGGGTCCCCAGGTCCCTGATAACTTCTTCTGTGCTCAGTGGATTGCCACCTATTTGGTAGCTAGTAACCTTGTTTTTCCCGAAGGGTATGACTATGCATTTTGGCATTTAACTTGTGGCTCTGGCACCAGTTATCCGCTTTCTGTGAGACCCTTCTGAAGGATATCTGTGTCAGATGTGTTTCTACTATGGCGCCCAGTTTGCAGTCATCTGCAAACTTTGTCAGCCATAACCCTCCTGTGTTTGCTTGTACTCTGGAAAAGTAGATGCCAAACAAGAGTGGGCCCAGGACTGAGCCCTGTGGGACACCACTTGTGACAGGCTTTGAGTCTGACATGGCGCCAGCAGCTCTGACCCTGTGGGTTCTGTCACTCAGCCAGTTTGCAACCCATCTTGTGATGTATGGGTTGACATTTAAGCTGATGAGTTTTTCAATGATACCCGAATGGGGTATTGTATCGAAGGCCTTAGCCAGATCGAGGTAGGCTGTATGGACTGCCTTTCCTCATCAATGGCTTTGGTGACTGTTTCAAAAGTCAACCAAGTTTAAAAGGCATGATCTGCCTTTGACAAAGCCAAACTGGGTTGGATCCAAAGTCTGCAAATTCCCTATGTCTTTATTTATGAGGTCCATTATGATCCTCTCCATGGCTTTGCAGATAAGGCTTGTCAAGCTAATGGGCGGTAATTTCAGAATTAGGTGGAGGCACCGCCTTTGTGAAGTGGTACCACAGTTGCAGTATCCAGAGGTAAGACTTTGATTAAACAGCTGTCCTAGCTGTGGGTTTAATTCCTCATTGAGTTCATGGAGCACACACCATCAGGTCCCATGGATGCTGTGTTTTTGCTTTGGAGAGAGCAGTTCTCACTGCTGGAGATGTTTGGGGGCTGCAATCGCTTGGTATAGATATCTCTCCTTTGGGGAGGGGGGAAGTTTGCACTGAACCTGTCAGCCAGTATGTTGGCAATGTCTGTAGGATCAGTAATCTTCACATCATTTTGAACTAGCTCTGAGCATATCTGGGAGTTTCCTCCCAGGTTTCTAACATAGCTAAAGAAGGCCTTATGATTGTCTTTTGAGTCTTTAGCTATTTTTCTCTGAAATTTGCTTTGGATGATTTTATGAGAGCTCTTAGTTTTTACTTATAGTGATCAAGGGTGTCTTACCTTTTAAGGATTTTGCTCTATCTTGTAGTAGCTTCCTCCTTTTGTTGTAGAGTTTGTTTATGGCTGGGGTCCACCAGACTGGATGCTTGCCTTTGGTACAAAGAGTCTTTGTTTTGCTTGGGATTGCCTTATCCATGCAGTCCTGCAGGTGCTGGTAGAAGGCATTTGTAAATTCAGCTGTTTGAGTACTGTGCTTTTTTTCCCGCTCTGGGGCCTTAAAGGAGACCACACTAGTCTTTAGAAGTGTGAGTCGGCTTTTGAGAAGTTCTTTACTGTGGTCTTTTATTTCAGGTGGGGGTGGGATGAGGACCTCCAGCGAGATTAGTTTGTGGTCTGATCTCACCAGTGAGGGGTACACGTGTTGAACATTGTGCTCCCATGTTCGTGATGATGAGATCAAGTATGTTATCTCCTCTTGTGGGGATGGTGACTAGTTGTTCCATGGCATTTGAATTTATGAATTCCAGGAACTTTTGGGCTAGGGTGTTTGGGCTTGAGTAGTGTTCCCAGTCTATATTAGGGTAATTGAAGTCACCTAGTATGATGGTGTTTGGTGATACATTTATCCCTCTAGTGTTTTCAGGAAGGCCATGTGAGGTTCCTGAGTTTGTGAGGGTGGCCTGTAACATGCTACAATTTGCAGAGCAGTCTTGCCTATGGTTAATTGCACCTGGATGGTCTCCGATGCATCGGGCGTTGCCACCAGTCTTGGGGTGTGGGTGTCCTTGATGAATATGGATACCTCCTTTCTTGGTATTGTCCAGATTTTGGGGCCGGAACGCATGATATGAGGTAAAACCTGATAGTGCCGGGGTGCTCTCAGGAGCCTTGAACCAGGTTTCTGTCACAGCACAGACATCGATGTTCTCCATACTGAGAAGGGCCTCGAAAGTGCATTTTGAGATTTAGACTTCTGGCATTGAGCAGCATTACCCTTAGTTTTTTCCTTTTTGTGTTCTAGGGTGGTAGGTTTAGAATTTGAGCCTTGCCTAAAAAGGCACTATGGGGTGGCAAGAGCCTTTGCCAATATCCGGAATCAGGGGTGACAGGTGCAAGCCCAGCGTGGCTTGTCCAGCATGTCATCCCAGGCAGACAGACACTGGATCCCCTTTGAATGACACCAGTGTTTAAGCCAATTGTTAAAGCTGATCATCTTATCTCTGTATTGTGGCATCATTCTTGGTGAAGGTAGGATACTGCTCAAGGTCAGGGTCATACCTGTCTGGGCTACATAATCAGAGAGCTCCTCAATGTCTCTTTTCATGTAGTCCAAGGAGGTACGTCTCAGGTCATTTACACCAGCGTGGACAATGACTGAATCATATTTGTACCTGCTGTTGAGAGACCTGAGTGCTTATGTGGCGGATTCTAGCGCCCGACAGGCAGCTTACTGTGACCTTCTCCTTACTCAGTCTGGTGAGCGGACGTCAGTGTGTCTGACTATGGAGTCACCAATGACTAGTGTGTCTGGCATTGTGTTTGGCCTTAAGGGCTGTGACTGTTTGACACTCTGACTGTGAGGTCTATGTGTTGCAGGTGTTGTGTTCTGAGGTGGTGGTTGTTTGGGTGTCTGCTTTGGTGGCCTCTGCTGTTTTGGTAGATTTTGATCAGAGCCTCCGAGTATGTCTTTGTGTGTTTATGTGTATGATTTGAGGTTGTAATGGTAATATGTGAGACTGGGTCTATAGTGTGTGTGGTAACCTTCTCCTCCTGACTGGTCTTGCCAGTCCTATGTTGAGAGAGCTCAGCCTCCAGTTTGGCCGTAGTTGCATCTCTCGCATGTATTTGTGTTTTGTGGGAGGAGGAGAGGGTTGTCTGTGTACATGAGGCAATTGTAACATTGCCTCAATATTCCCAGGTTCACCAGCTGAGCAGGAGAGGACACTAGCAACTGATCTCTCGACATGCTAGAAGGAATAGACAAAAAACTTTAAAAAGATTCCGGGGACGTGGGTGACCGAGAAGTGCTGGGTTGCCTTTTTTGTGTACTATCTATGACAAGAGTGCCGTATCAAGGTAATAAGTACTGTAGGTGCAAGTGCTAACAGATAGAGAATAGTCTACTTGGAGTCAAGTAGAGATGATCTTTTTAATTATAGGATACGCTGATTAGATCAGTAGTATAGTTCGAGGAAGGTAGTTTTAAGGGAAAATTTGAAGAGTGGACTTTAGGTAGCCCGAATAGTTTAAACCTGCTTAACCGGCGCTGCCCTAGTGTGCAACAGTAGCAACTCCGGGCTAAATCGCGGCTAAAGCAAAGCGTGCTTTATAGCAGGGGCTGGAAAAGACAGGAAATGACCCAAATTGGCCAACAAACCACAAGTCACTGCCCTAAACCACTCCTCCGAGGACAAATGAAGGAGTTATGGAAATGACCCCTAGTGGCCAATAAAACTACAGTTTCAAGTCAGTAACCACCTCTCCGGGGCAGGGAAGCTGCTCAATGTTAGTCACTCCCACTGATAAACACAGAGACCCTCCTTCAGCCCAAGCAAAATGGCCTCACAGAAACTTTCAAACAGTTCAGGAACAGCAAGCCTGTAACTGAACTTTTAACTCTCAGAAAAGTGGGAAAAAGCAAGATTTTTTTTTGTTTTTTTTTACAGAGATAGCAGAGGTTCACAAGTAATATCAAGTTATAACAGTGCAGTAAATGACCCCACACAAGAGTGCTAGGTCAAGGACAGAAAATATGCAAGTTTTAAGAAAAAACGATTTAAAATTAAGTGCAAACAGGAAATTCAGCAAACAGCTTTTGGTTGTGCTCTAAATACAGCTACTAATACAGAAATCAAGTTTAACAAGCCAGAAAATGCTCAAGCTAGGCAGCTATGCAGAAAACTTAGCAAATAAACAGAGAAAAATACTTAAAATCTCAAAAGTGGCTCCCTTCTTCTCTCAGCCTCTTGGAGGGTGCTTCACCAACAGCCAACAAGCCTGTAAAGAAGCACAAACCACGAGGCAACTAGGTTTTAAGAGAGGAAGATGAAGGAGTTATGGAAATGACCCCTAGTGGCCAATAAAACTACAGTTTCAAGTCAGTAACCACCTCTCCAAGGGGCAGGGAAGCTGCTCTATGTTAGTCACTCCCACTGATAAACACAGAGACCCTCCTACAGCCCAAGCAAAAATGGCCTCACAGAAACTTTCAAACAGTTCAGGAACAGCAAGCCTGTAACTGAACTTTAACTCTCAGAAAAGTGGGAAAAAAGCAAGATTTTTTTTTTTTGTTTTTGTTTTTTACAGAGATAGCAGAGGTTCACAAGTAATATCAAGTTATAACAGTGCAGTAAATGACCCCACACAAGAGTGCTAGGTCAAGGACAGAAAATATGCAAGTTTTAAGAAAAAAACGATTTAAAATTAAGTGCAAACAGGAAATTCAGCAAACAGCTTTTGGTTGTGCTCTAAATACAGCTACTAATACAGAAATCAAGTTTAACAAGCCAGAAAATGCTCAAGCTAGGCAGCTATGCAGAAAAACTTAGCAAATAAACAGAGAAAAAATACTTATAATCTCAAAAGTGGCTCCCTTCTTCTCTCCCTCTTGAACAGCCAACAAGCCTGAAACAAACCACGAGGCAACTAGGTTTTAAGAGAGGAAGATGAAGGAGTTATGGAAATGACCCTAGTGGCCAATAAAACTACAGTTTCAAGTCAGTAACCACCAAGCTGCTCAATGTTAGTCACTCCCACTGATAAACACAGAGACCCTCCTTCAGCCCAAGCAAAATGGCCTCACAGAAACTTTCAAACAGTTCAGGAACAGCAAGCCTGTAACTGAACTTTTAACTCTCAGAAAAGTGGGAAAAAGCAAGATTTTTTTTTTTGTTTTTCCTTTTTACAGAGATAGCAGAGGTTCACAAGTAATATCAAATTATAACAGTGCAGTAAATGACCCCACACAAGAGTGCTAGGTCAAGGACAGAAAATATGCAAGTTTTAAGAAAAACGATTTAAAATTAAGTGCAAACAGGAAATTCAGCAAACAGCTTTTGGTTGTGCTCTAAATACAGCTACTAATACAGAAATCAAGTTTAACAAGCCAGAAAATGCTCAAGCTAGGCAGCTATGCAGAAAAACTTAGCAAATAAACAGAGAAAAATACTTAAAATCTCAAAAGTGGCTCCTTCTTCTCTCAGCCCTCTTGGAGGGTGCTTCACCAACAGCCAACAAGCCTGAAAAGACGCTCAAACCACGAGGCAACTAGGTTTTAAGAGAGGAAGATGAAGGAGTTATGGAAATGACCCCTAGTGGCCAATAAAACTACAGTTTCAAGTCAGTAACCACCTCTCCGGGGGGCAGGGAAGCTGCTCAATGTTAGTCACTCCCACTGATAAACACAGAGACCCTCCTACAGCCCAAGCAAAAATGGCCTCACAGAAACTTTCAAACAGTTCAGGAACAGCAAGCCTGTAACTGAACTTTTTTAACTCTCAGAAAAGTGGGAAAAAAGCAAGATTTTTTTTTTTTTTGTTTTTTACAGAGATAGCAGAGGTTCACAAGTAATATCAAGTTATAACAGTGCAGTAAATGACCCCACACAAGAGTGCTAGGTCAAGGACAGAAAATATGCAAGTTTTAAGAAAAAAACGATTTAAAATTAAGTGCAAACAGGAAATTCAGCAAACAGCTTTTGGTTGTGCTCTAAATACAGCTACTAATACAGAAATCAAGTTTAACATTTTCCCCTCATGCTGAACCTGGATGCCTGTACTGACATAGAGTAACATTCTCCTGCATAAAAGTAAGTGCTTCCAGAGCAAATTTGACTAGAACAAAATACTGCATCACCCCCACCATACCTCTGTCACCACTGCCACTGTTTCTCCTGGGTTAAACACTCATGTCCATATCAAAGTGAGACATACCAAAAAGTGCACCCTGCACTGACAAATATGCATCCCCTGTTCTGACTGGAGAGAAACTAGAACCTTGCTCCCTCCCCCTGACGTAAATGAGACTTAGGATCTTTGAAAAAACAACTGTCACCATACAAACCGAGGAAAGAATGATGTATTTTTGTGGTCATATTTGCCAATACTCCTGCCGACCATCAAACTTCCTTAAATTAGCCATGCATGGCCCACCATGGCAACATTATCCAGGAAGATATGAAGATGCTTTCTACTGTCACCAGCATCCCAGGAATGAGAAAGTTTTCCTTTTTGTTATGGTCTAACATGACCCCCCCATGGTGGTGACATATACACTTGCATCACCACAAGGGCTGTCTATGCTTCCCAGTCCACACATGTGTGGTCCCCCACATGAGCTGACAGGGACAACCATAGCACCCAGATTTTCCCAGCACCAGCTCCCCACATCACGACAGGTCTCCACCATCCTTCCAAGTGAGCCAGGTGGAACCACTGTCCCTGCCAAGATCAAGCATGTCCATGCTCCATGTATGCACTGTCAAGCTCCTGAGCTGCCATTTGAACTCCGGTCACCTGGCCTGTGGTCAAGGCTTTATCCCTCTATGGACCAGTACAGGCTCAGAAATGTTGAAAAAACATACTGTATTTTTAATTTCAAGTGCACCATAGTAATCACACAAAAAGACACTCTGCGTATTATAATGTAAGCCCAGTAGTTTTATTAAATGGAATAGACATAACAAAATGTCACAGTCCTTTCACTACGAGTTCACAAAGTTACCTGCACTTATTACATTTTTGTATGTTAAAGCTGTGCATCTGTTACTATAAATAATCACATAATGCTATTTTTTGCAGGCAGTTTTTACTAAATATTTACACAGGCAAGATCCATTAGACATGTGTCCATACCTCTCAACCTGCAGACATTGAAAATAAGAACAGATGTCCTTGAAAAGTAGTGATATCCAGCCAATAATATGGACATCTAATTAGAATAAAATCTGAATACCAAATAGCATAAAACTCTTTCTTCTTTCAGTAGAAGTGCGGGATACTACTCAGAGACACATTTATAAAACAGAGTGACAAAAATTATGGAAAAATATAAGCATATTATAAGAGATACTGTAAAATCTATAGACGTTAATGAACTGTATCACAACACTCTACCACAAAAGTTCATTTACTTTTGCTTTAGAAAAACAGAGAAGCAAGATATTCTCATTTATGCAGAGTGGTTTTCTGGGTACTAGACTGCTTCAAAATCACACAGGGATTCAAAAAAAAAAAACATATGAAGCAGTATAAGAAGCCTGAAAATAAGGATGTACCTCCAAAAATAGGTTCTTTATATGTGTAGGGATAAATCAGGCCTGAAAATTGGAATTTTCCTCATAAAATGGGATAGTTGAGAGGTCTGTCTGGGTCTCTTTTCATGGGCAGTTTGTGAGCCCTGGTTAAGTTACTCAGAAGACATACACCATGCAAATGGTGATTGACAGAAGCAAAACCAGGACTAAGAACCATTTAAAGTTCAGAGCCTTAACCATTTAATGCTGTGAGATGATTTACTAGTGTTCCTTCGTACAGGTATTAGAAACATGGAGTCGTGTACAATTTGCCATCACCATGTGAAGTGCAAAGGTTTTCTCCTGGCAGCTTTCAATGAAATGCAAGTTACGCAACTACTGAAGGCTGTGTCACAATGCAGATAAGTAGAATGACTAAGTCATTTTACTCTGCATAACAAGTACTTTTTTGTTATGTAATGTTCTTCTATAAATGGTGGAACAGATGGTTACTAGAAACCTTAGTGAGTTCAACAAATGGAACCCTGTCGTCAGGATGCTATTACTGTAACTGATACAAAGGTTCTTCCTCGCATTTTAATTGATGTTTCTTCAGAAAGCTGACCTGCAGGGTCCCTATGTTCCCTTTCATACCTTATTCTTTGTACTGCAAAACACAGAAACATCTATTCTCCATTAACAGAACGTCTATCTTCTCCCTGAAAAAGCAAAACTCACATCTTAAAACATGTTCAGCTAAGGCTATTAAAAGACTGATGAAGTCACATACATACCAATCAGACACTAAAGAATGTTACAATGTCCTGATTAGGCCTATGACCTCAGTCAAGGTCATTACCAGCCAACTTCCCGGTACAAATCCAAAAGACTTATCTTTTCATAACATGAATCTAATTTATTCTTAAAATGCAAAACTCAGCATGTCACCATGAATCAAATTTATTCTTAAAACTCAACACTCAGCATGTCTAACATCTGAAGGTAACAAATTCCATCTTAGGCCTGTCCTAGACTGAAAAGAGTTTCTACTCTCTTCTTCAAACTTCCCAGACCTGACAGTTTATTTTTCCTTGTATTTTTATTACGTCTAATGGGTGCTGTTGTTAAAATACATTAATTAGCCTCATTATTAAGGCAATTGTATATCCAAATCACATCTTTAATTTGCAAACAACATATTAATCTTTCTTAATCTTTCCTCATATTTCAACTTTTTGGGCTCTTAACATTCTTAGTGAATGATTTGTGCACCTTTTTTCCACTTATAACATCTGACTTACTGTACATGCAGGACCTAATACCATATTCCATAACTCTTTTCACTACTGTTTTGTAAACAGAAATCACATTTACCTACACATTATAGTCCTTAATGTTGTCTAATTATAGTGTGACACTTCTCTGAAAACTTCCCACATGCCCTTCAAAGATCAAATAAACGTCTGAAATTATTTCAGTCTTTTCAACATAATAGTACCTTTTTTTTTTGCTTTCTACTCAGCAGTGTAAACAACTAGGAAAGTAGCCCACCAGGACATGCGATATCTTGTTAGATGCCCATATACCTAACAGGCAAGCTGTTTACTGCTCATCTCCTAGTCTTTGCCAGACAGCACACAAGACATTCTGCTTTGGATAAGATCTGAAAAGAAATCCATCCCTCCTCAACCCCTTTTCCTATTTTGAACATGGGGTTGGGGAGTCACGTTAACAGTGAGAAGCATCTCAAGCTAAGGTTTACACCACTGGGTGGCTTGCCCTGCCAAGGTAGTTCATCAGTACTACTCATTCGCACACACACTCGCACCTACGGACACAATTTGGAGTGTCAAATCCACCTACTGCATGTCTTTGGAACGTGGGAGGAAACCCATGTGACCGCAGGGAGGATATGGAAACTCCACACAGAAGGCACTCCAGCCAACAATCGAACCAGACAGCCTCTTGAATGCAAGGCTTAGACCCTTTCACTGACACTACATATTGTGATACACATGTGTGACAACTACGACATTTATAGGCATGCTGTGCAAGTCTGAATTGCTTGCTTAACCACAATGAAATGGAGTGGGTTCTACACAGATTGTGAATGATCAGAATATGAAATAAGTCCAGCACTGCAAAGTTTCTTGTAGTGCAGCACACTAACCTTCCACCTTTCCTTTATAAACTGCCGACTTCAATCATGTATACTTTTCTCTAAATATTACTTCTGTAAACAATCACAAAATAGCAACCTTGCAAAGACACCATTTTAGTCACTACAGTAAGCATACTAAATGAAAATAAAATACATCAAGATTACATTCGATTGTCAAGCAATGGTTTCACACTATTCACTTTTCGAATTATGACAAATACATTCATACTATAGCAGGTTCATGCTCTCCATCCCGTACAAATTGCCTTTTTTCCTCATAAACTTTCATGCCCACAGGGCTGCAGAAGGCCAGTGCCTACATATGCATGGATGTCACATTTATGATACATAAATGTTCCTAAATCCTAAGCCTGCCAATTCACCCCAACCACATTATAAAAATATTATCTGCAATCAAAGAAATAACAATAAATATTTGACAGCTACACTGTTTTCAAGTAACACACATGAACATATTTCTCTGACCTGCAAGGAACTTTGAAGCCTGATACTAAATGGAGGGAATACCCAAGCTGAAGGGGGATGAGATGGGGGACTATTTTGGATTCATCAAGGAGGATGTCTTGTTAGATAAGATTTATTAAGGATGCTTTTATTACATTTAACACTGGGGGACCTTTCCAATGATTAAATAAAGCGGCTGAATCCCAAACAGTAAAACCACCACAGCGGAAGTAACTGGAAGATTGCCTAAAGACCATGCTCAAGAATCCCATGTGTGTAAAGTCATATGTAGACAAATGTAAAGAAATCTTTACCCAGGCCTCCTAGACCTGTAAGGATTAAGTCAGCAAAAATCAGAATTAAACATCATATCATATGATATGCCACCTTTGAAAATAGTCATCATGAGATAAAGGGTCTTAATTCCAGTACATTAGGCCACACCACAAACAAAAATGTTTCAGTGATGGCTGACATTCTCCACACTTACTGGGCTGGACAATGTCATGGTGATACTGGATTGTCTTTTAGGTTCCAGGATCTCAGATGCTTCCAGGGAAATTTAAAAGTTTTAAAGGCACAAGTACCTCTTCTCAGCACTGATCCCAGGAGAACTCTTGGGGTAAGTAACTTGCTCAGTGGCATGTGTTTTTTTAATGATGACCAAAGGAATCAAATATACAATGAAGCCTCCTAGCAGCTCTCGGCATCTTCTGGTGTGACACTACCCTCGTTCCAGTACAGACTTATGAAATGCATTCTGACACCTGATACCTTAAGATCTGCATTACTACCTGCTGCATCACCTAGTGTAGCACAGCACTATAACAAACAGTTTACACTCGGGCTGGTTAACATAAAAATGAAGCAGCTTTTATTACATGCCTGTTTCATTCACACATGGGACTGCATATTCCACCATGTCACCAGCCTGTTTGAACAGGCTGCTAATGCTAAAGATACAAATGCAGGCTGCCTTAAATTCTGCCACCGTGTTAAGCAAGTTCTGGGGACATAGTACTGAAGAGACTACAAACAGCAATGAACAGGGAGCACACAACAGCTGCAGGACCATCTGCCAGTTTTAGATTACGACAGCATGTTAAACTGACAAAAACTTACTGGCATCAGTAAGTCCTATGGGGTTAGGTATGATGCATGTTTTAGGATGCATATAAAATTCCAAGTCAGTGTACATTCTTTGCTGTCTTGAAGGCACAGTAAGAGAACTACAAGGCTGACAGGTACACTTTGTGTCTCTTTCATCAGAGTGGACAAGACTTCAGAACGGTATGGCCTTACCCTGATGTGTCAAGTGGCGCATGCAGTAGACTTGCAGGTAAACCACCTGCATGGAGTTTATCTTCACCACTTTTTGTGTCTCTCCAACAAAGTATGCTGCATCTCAACTGCAACGCTCTTATCAATGTGACTCATATGCTAAGAATTCTGCTTTACTGTTGTGAGCAGAATACAGGTTATCACATATAAGCCACGTCAGTGGTAATCTTATCAGAAATAAAACTCCAGTGTTTTAAAAAGTTGTTTACTCATACTTTAACAGCGATAATTACGAAAGTCCGACGGGGCAAAGGCAGCAAAGTTTCAGCAGACTTCAGATTATATGTAGACAGATGTATATCTGACTTCTACTAGACTCCTATCACATGGAGTACAAAACTGAACTATATATTGGTATTCAAAGATTTGTTTTGTTAAAAAATTAGGAAAAAAGATAAATCTCACCCCTTGAATCAGAATAACTGGGATTTGTGTGTGTGTGAGAGCACGCGAGCGTCACAGATATGACTATCAGATGGGAAAAAAATGATATAAATTATCAGTCATAAGATAACTGAAAGTTCCAAGTAAATCCTTTAGAGAAGAAGGAAGTGACTCCAAGAGAAAAGCTGTTTACTACAATGTAGCTTACTGTGTGGAGTTTGTGAGGAGGGACATGTGAATAGACAACAGTGTGTTAGGTTCCAGTATGTGAAGTAGCAAATGAATTTGAGAAGCAGTCACAGCATATACACCGACCTCTTTGTAGTAGTAGTAATAAGCCAATCACAGCACCTGCACAACTCCTTTTTACAGCCGCTAGCCAATCATACCACCTGTGTATCTGTTTTGAAGAAGGGGACAAACCACTGACTTTCAAAACTGTGGCTCCCTGATGCAAGTGTGACATGATTTTACAAGTTCAGCAACTGTGAAAAATAAACTTTAGTTACAACACTTAAAACAGAAAATTACAAAACTTGTTATAGTCCACCCCCTGCAAGCCTTAAATACATACACACACATATATATATATGTATATATATATATATATGTGTGTGTGTGTGTGTGTACAGTTTATTATTGAAACACAGAAAGCCCTTCTGTTGTTTGATTAAACAAGTGAAATATAACATTGGAACCATAATCCAGATGCCTACACAATGTCGAATGTCAGTTCACTGGCACCCACATTCAACATAGCTTTATGTGACGTCAGTCACCCAAGCTATACAGCGTAACTTACTGTTAGACTGTCAAGTTAATGGCACATGGATTTTACTGTTTTGCAGGGGGCAAGCCCCCCTGCGCCCCCTCACCTCCTGCAAATTATATATACCAACTCTGAGATTGCACTGCAGTAAGGAAAAGGGTAATTTCCCTGTTCCTCACTGTACTGCAATCTCCACTCAGCCTCAGACTACCGTATTACACTGCACATTTGGTAGTGTGAATTAGTTGTAGTCTGGTTTGGCATTGTGCCTCTTTGAAAACTGCCTTTCAACCATATGCTGTTCGATCACTGGCACAACAGTATTTCAATAGTAAACCTGTACACACACACACATAAATATATATATATATATATATATATATATATATATATATATACACACACACACACACACACACACACATTTTATATATTTATATTTATATATATATATATATATATATACATATATATATATATATATATATACACACACACACACACACACACACACACATATTAATTCAGGGGTTAATGTACCTCAGAGTAGGAGGAATACTACTACAAGGTATCACATTGTAGGATTTAGTATATATATTCCCCCACATTCTGTTGAACTGTCACCATAACTGCAAGGATTACAATTACAGTCCTTTTAACTGAAAAGGGCAGTCTCAAAATCCATCCATCGTCCCTGTGAGACTTTAGGGAACAATCACACATACCTACCTGATCATACTAGTGTCATAAGCTAAGCATATGGTATTTCATGGAGGTTCATCTAGACTGCAATAGCTTGTGACATCCTATTATTATGGAGCAACAGAATTTAGTAAAAAAAAAGGACCAATTGAAGCTTCAAACTGGATGCCTGGTGCACTGCAAAGCAAGTCATATTTCCTAATCTTTTTTTGAGCTTTGTGCAGTAAGAAAAAGTCACCTTCAGTTACATTCCCTGTATTGTTCAGCACTGAAACACAACACAGTTTGTTCAGCACATATCTTATTCCAGAACACACTCTTCTTTTACACTGGTATGCTTTAATCCTGCAGGCTTGTTTGATTTTTTATCATTTAAAAAAGTACTGTCACAGGAAGAGGCCTGATCTTTACAAAGGTTGAGCCTTTCAGCATCTGCTTCCTCCTTGCGGCTGCAACACAGCAAATCTTCTTGGCCTACTCTATTATTTCCTTCCTGTCTCACAGTATGCAGTGGTGTAGATGCAGGAAACATACACCTGCTTTTAAATGTCTCATTGCTGATCATAGCTCTCAACTTCTTAAAGCACGAAATCTGGACAAAGCCATAAATAAAAGGGGACAAAGGCCTAAAAATAGGGACAACTTTTAAATATCGCTGTTACAAACTTAGAAAGTTGTCAGAATTACAGGTTTTTCATTAGCAAGAATTTTCTGAAGGGTATGAAGTCTGAAACTCAAATGTCTGTCATTATTTTCAGATTTAAATTGTTAATACTTTGCCACTAATTTGCCAGAAAAAAAACACAATTTTATGAAAAGCGGACCGAAAATATGAGGCAAAAATCTGGACTTTCTGAGCAAATCTGTACAGTTGAGAGGTATGCTGCAGATGTGTTCCTCCTCAGTTCACTGCCTGCTTTAATAAATGCCTCACACATTCCTGGAAAAGTACAAGACAATCAGTCTACAGACCATTACAAACCTAGCCCTGCTTGATAGGTGCAACAAATGCATGCTCATTCTAATCTCCACCCAGTAAAGCAGAACTGATAAATGGTTGCTCAAATATTCCCCCTCAGCAGCTGTTTCTCTGGTATCCAGGCTTCTACCTTTACTAGTCCAAGTCATTTATTATTCCTAGTTTTGGGACAACAGAGTGGCATAAACTAAGTCTGACATTTAGAACTTGTTAAAATATTAGAACTTGTTAAAATATGAATACTCTGTACCACCCACCTCTGCATACAGTCTTGTCCCCTTCTTCAGCAACTTCACAACTTGTAAAATGAGTGTGCAACAGAAAATAGATAACTACTCATTACAAATCAGTGCCTATTTGCTAAATATACTTCATATATAAAGGTATTTATTGCCTTGTTGCTTGCCAGCCATGAGCTTCACTTTTTCTGAGATCATCATCCCAGCCAAGTTTTTTTTTCCTCCTCAACTGGTTGAGATTTTTTCATTCTTCTCCGTATAATGCTTTTCCAACTCAGTCTTTTTCAACTTCCTTTCTAAGATGAAATACAACAACCTTTCATACACATTACCTTTCTAAAATAAATCTTTTCTACACATTACCACTCTACAGTAATCCAACATAAATCCAACCTGCTCCTAAAACTACCACTACCTATAAACATCCCTATAGTACAGCAAACAACCCTTCCTGTTAAATCACTTTTAACTCCTCCAACTAATGATATATCTTTCTTTCCTAATAACCATTTCTGCTATCACTGCACTGTTTCAGCTAGCCTCATATCTCTTTTCATAGGTTTCTGACAAGCTACTTTGCCTAATGCCTATCTTTTATGCAGGACAGACCTCTAGATTTTTCATGTCATAATAACTTTTTTTGAACACAAAATTCATAGGATATAGTAATCTGAAATATGAATTTTGTTGAAATGTCACAGATGAGTGCTTTAAATTTAACTGTACATATGCTATGGTTTACTGTAATTATTCTCTTGAACTCTGAATATTTCATGGCTGAAAATATACCTTTCTGTATACTTTATGTAAAATAACAATTATAAATTAAATTTTCCACTGAAAAAGGTCATTGCCCATTAGGACTTTCCTAGTCAACAAAGACAAATAAATAAATACTTAACGCTCTTACCCACTGTTATTCTGACAGCCAATATGTGTGCCACCAAAGCAAGTCCAGGAATGCCATCCCTATGACATAATGTATACTTCCACGCATTGTTTAGGTCCAGCTATGTTTACTCATTCCTTGGCAGGTCCATGCACATGCTCAGTCTTTGTGTATAGTGCTTGCTCCCTGACTTCCATCAGGCACAGCACCTCTCAGTGCTCATGGCAGATGTTCACTCCCCAGGGAGAACTTTAGTAAACTGCTCACTCTACCCCACCCCAAATTCCTCATCCAGTACATTGGCCACTACTCGAACACAGGACATGTGGGGGTCATAGTTTCATCCTTCTACAGAATAAACTCCCTATGGGAAAGAACAAGCCCTTTCAAGTGCCTGGCCTGGTGTCTGAACCTACGTCACTTGGGTCACAGTCAGAGTTACACACCTGTATGGCATGCAAAGCTGACAGTAATCAGTTAATATTCCAGGAAGCGTGGTAAATCTCTCAGTGAAAGAAAATATAAACCCCCAGCATACTTCTGAAATTCTTACTGAAAGAAATTTGGGTAGATCCCAACATTAGGGCTCTTACAGACTTAGACATTGCTCTTATAGACTTAGAAAGTTGCTAGAATATCAATTTTGCATCAGCATGCATTTTCTGAAAGATACAAAATCTGAAACTCAAATGTCTGTCATCTCGTGACTTCAATCCTCAGTGATTTGCCAGAAAACTGTGTATTGTATGAGGAACAGGCCAAAAATCTGGAGAGTTGAGAGTGTATGCCCCTAGGAATCTATGGTAAATCTCTCAGTATGTCAATTCTGAAAAAAAAAACAGTTTAGGGAAGTCTGAATAATGTACACTTTGAAAAGTTACATTAGTTTAAAAACTTTATTAAAACAGTTTTAACAATATTCAATCACCACATAAAATGTAAAACTGACTATTTACTTACTTTATTTTGCATTTGTTGACCTATAAAGGCCAAATGGGCAATATAAAGACCAGTTTTAGGGGATTTTCAGGGAGAACATTTAAAACTGCAAGGATTTTTTATTCTGCACTAGACACCAACTTGCTTGATATAATATTTTAATTTGATTAAGTCATCACATTTTTTCTGTGATTATTTCTTTATGCATTCAGTTTTTCAAGGCTAATGCACCTGAAAACTAACAAGCCTGAACCATAAGAGTTTCAAAGGTGAGGAAAACAACCTTGTTTTAAGAGGCAGCTAACCAGACAGACAATCCATTAGTTTATCTGCAGACAGTACACACCACCATGAAACTCCATCCTGTTACTAAATCCCTTTTCACTAAAAACATTGATGATGTTTACGTCTGAGTGTAGGGCAAAGGGCATCTTTTCTACCAAGATTAAACATCCTTCCCCAATGCACTTAGGAGATAGCCATGACCTCTAGTACAAGACCCTTTTGTAAACAGGTGGGGGTGGGGGACTGAAATACTCTGTGTAAATCACTACCAAGACATATAAAGCACACCTGGACTTTGCAAATGAAGACTGTAACAAAAATTGTAAAATATATCACAATATTGGAGTATGACAGACAGTCATGCTTGTAAGTAGAATCTCACCACCCTTCAGATTTATATACTTTCTCATAAAGTATGATATTCTGAAGTTATCTAATGAATGAATGAAAACTGCAATTGTAAAACAGCCTTTTGTCCATCAGCAACACTATTGCTATACTTGTGCGTTATTTGAGTCCTGCTACTTAATGAGAATTGTTTTCACTATTAGAATTTTTGCTTGTGTGTGTTAGAGCTAAACATAAGAAAGCTATTAGGACAGTGAAGACGAAAGAATAAAAAAACTCATTTGTTTTTGATCTTTGCAAGTCAGTTATCATAGACAAAGGCCCAGAATTAGGGATTCTGTGTCAAGTACTGTCAAGCATTTAGTAACATGACAAAATAATAGGATCTACAGTAATGTTCACAGGATCATAGGAGGTTACTAGGCTAATGGCCCTGGGGACCTTCCAAGCCTAGCCAAGAGTTTATCCTCAAAAAGAAACCTCAGTCAGCACCTGTCGCCCCTGTCAATGAGGGACACAGGTGGAACCCCTGGGACAAGTTTGTGGTTTTCCATCCACTCGTCAAGGTTGCGCCTGAAGAGGATCAGTGAGGTGCTCTGTTTGATGTGTACGGGAAGTCTATTCCAGAGAAGGGGCAGCCTCTGGGAGACAAACCTGTCTCTCCAGCAGATTTTGTTGATGTCACATATTAGATTCAGGTCTTTTGAGCGGGTAGTGTGTGAGGAATTAGACTTACGGATACAGAGCATCTCTAGTACAGCAGGGTCCAAGATTGCTTTATAGGCGAGACACAGATCACCCCTGAGCAATTTGTACGATACCGAGCAGAGTGACTTTGAGCATGTCTGCATAGGACAGGTGTTGGGCCATGGATTCTCTTTGTGAGGTATTTCAGTGGCCTTTCCAGTTGGTGCAGATGTTTGGAGAGGTACATCCCAAACAGGGCATTATACCCAACTTTTGGTCTAATGAGGGAGGAGTATAGGGAGGTAATAACCTCCTTTTTTCTGGATGCAATCCCTTTACTTATGAAATGAACCAAGTAAAAGGCTTTTCTGACCACTGCCGCTAAATGATCGTCGAATGTGAGGTTGTTATCAACCTGAATGCCCAAGGTCTCTCATCACAGGTTCTGTGCTTAGGGGATTGCCGTTGATGTGGTAATCGATAGAGGTCGTGTTTTTGCCAAATGGTATGATGAAACATTTTTTACATTTAGATTAAGGCCATGACTTTGGCACCAGTCATTAGTTGCTGTGAGACCCTCTTGCAATATGTTAACATTATTTGGGGAGTCAGTAACAGCATCCAACTTACAGTTGTCTGCAAACCTGGTCAGCCACAGGCCTTTTGACTTTGCCTTGGCCTTTTGACTTTGCCTGGACCTCTGAGAAATAGATGCCAAACAGTAGAGGTCCCAGGACATATCCCTGGGGAACTCCACTAGTGACAGGTCTGCTATTCTGAGGTGGAGGTGCCTATTTTGACTTTGAGGGTCCTGTCGGTCAGCCAGTTGGCCACCCACCAGATGAGATAGGGATTTACACCAAGTTGTGTTAGCTTTTCGATGATACCCGAGTGGAGGATTGTGTCAAAGGCCTTGGCCAAGTCAAGGTAAGCTGTATGTACCGACTTTCCCTCATCCAGGGCCTTGGTACCAGTCTCAAAGAAGTCAACTGGGTTCAACAGGCAAGATCTGCCAATGATGAATCCAAACTGGGTGGGGTCAAGTGCTTGGCGATTGCCTATGTCCTTGTTTATGAGATCCATAATAACACGCTCCATGGCTTTACAAATCAGCCTTGTCAAGTTAGTGGGGCAGTAGTTTCTGGGGTCAGTAGTGGCACAACCTTTGTGCAAGGGGATGACAATGGCAGTTCTCCACTCTGCTGGAATGAAGCCAGTACTTAGGCTGTGGTTAACTAGGGTGCTCAATGGCAAAGCCAGTTCTTGCTGGAGATGGTACTGAATATATCCTGAGATACTATCAGTTCCCATGGAAGCTGTGTTTTTGCCTTGTTTAGGGCCTATAACACTTGATCTATGGAGATGTGGGGTGCAGGACGAGTATCAGAGATGTCAAAAGGGCCTTTAGGGGGACAGGGGGTGAAGTCTGCTCTAAACATATTCATTTTATGAATAACCAGCAGTGTACAACTTTAATCCATATAAACTATACTGATGTAATGTATTCTCTTTAATTATGTGTACATAAATATACAATATATAAAAAAGCAAAACAGAAGAAGAATATAAAGAGAAAACAGAAGACAGGCAACCTCCAGGAAAATACAATATATTCTCAAAATCAATATCAATTGTCATCAGAAATTTTGCATAATAACCCACCAAATTTGCAGTGGGACAGAGGGCAAAAGCTTGGCTTTCTAGTACATTAAAAATAGGTTGCCAATACAATCTTTTTTGACTATGCATGTCATAATAAGTGGTGGTGCTGCGGTAGCGTTTTTGCCTCACAGTAAGACGCTGTCCGGTTCGATTCTCAACTAGAGTGTATTCTGCATGGAGACATGCATGAATGGGTGTACCTTCTTTGAAGGTTGTGCGTCAGAGCTGGTAACTCGGCACGTAAAAGTCAACTACCAATCATTAGCGGACCGGAGTTCAGCTGTGGGGACCCCTAACCGGGAAAAGCCAAAAGACACAAACATGTCATAATAAGCTACATACATTATGCAATCTCCAAATACAGTTTTTGCATCTAGTTTTCAGGCCTCACATCAGCGTATCAGTTATGTAGTCTTCTCTCATCTTTAATTGAATCTGCAACAAAAAACAATGCTGGCATATGTGAATGTTTCGAGTAGCTATAAAAAACAATGCTGGTATCTGTGAACATTGCGACCAACAACAAAGAAACAGTGCTGACATCTGTGAACATTGCAACCAGCAACAAAAAACAATGCTGGCATCTGCGAACGTTGCGAGCAGCAACAAAAAAACAATGCTGATATCTGTGAACATTGCGACCAGCAACAAAAAACAATGCTGGTATTTTTGAATATTGTGACCAGCAACAAAAAACAATGTGGTATCTGTGAATGTTGCAAGCAGCAACAAAAATCAATGCTGGCATCTACCCAGCCTGCCAGCGATTATATTATCTGGATAAATCATCAAAAATAATCTATTAAAATATAATATATTGCATAAAACAGTTTAAACTGGATTATGTTGTGATAAAGGATAACTAAAGGTATTTTGAACACAAAAAAATCTCACTTATTGCTACAGCTTGCAAGCTCTTTTTCCATTAACATTCTGCCTATGGGAATTTTTTCACAAAAAATGTTATAAACCATAGATGGAGCCTTCTTTTCTTTTTATGAAATATAAATTAAACTGTACATGTCATATCACGTTGACCATGGATTTTTTTCCAGCTTTATAAATTTTAGCACAACTGCCAAGCATGTTAACAAACTTGGATATTATAGTATAGCAATAACCCACGCCTGGGTGTGGGTAATGCTAAATTTACCCACGGTTGGCGTGGTTTGGTCCCGAGGGTGAAGCCCGAGGGACCAAACAAAGCCAACCGTGGGTAAATTTAGCATTACCCACACCCAGAAGTGAGTTATTGCTATTATATGACATTATTTAAGAAAAGAAACTGTTACTTTTCTTAAATAATGGCATAGTATAATGCCTGTTTACTGCCCTTCCGCAGATGTCTGGCATCGCGGCAGTTCTGATGTACTGCGCGCCTGCGCAGTACATCAGAGTGTGAGCAAAAGCAACGAGAAAGCAAGATCTCCATTGCTTTTTTAGTGTCTCGCTATGTTAAATGAGTTTAACATGGCGAGACAGTTTTAAAATAAGCAGCGGACATCTCCGTTGCTTATTTTAAAACTGTCTCGCTATGTTAAACTCATTTAACATAGCGAGACTAAAAAGCAACGGAGATCTTGCTTTCTCCGTTAAAACACTGTCTCGCTATGTTAAATGGGTTTAACATGGCGAGACAGCTTTAAAATAAGCAACGGAGATCTCTGTTGCTTATTTTAAAGCTGTCTCGCTATGTTAAACCCATTTAACATAGTGAGACAGTGTTTTAAAAAAACGAGTTATACTAATGGAAAAAAGTCCGGGCGACCAGACCTTTTTCCATTAGTATAACTCGATTTACAACGGGCACGCTGGCCAATCAGCGTGCACGTTTTGGGGGGGGTCATGGTATAATACTAATTCAGCCATTGCAATTTCCTTTTCTTCCCCTACTGAATAATAGGACAAGTACTCCTCACCTTATGAGAATGCCATGAAACACAAAAATTTACACAAACATGCAAATATTCTAACTATACGTGCTATAAAGCATCTGCAACACATTCTCACAAACACTATTAAGGAGAATGTCTTTAAACTCAGCTGTTCTTCTCAAAATCTTGTAATATAGTGGTGAGCCACAATGAATAGCTAGAATATTGACAAACGTCTGAACTATCGAACACCTGTCTACATCTGACATGCCTAACCTAATCCATAAAAATTCCTCTTTTTTTTACTAAACTGCCATGGAATATATAGGGAGCTTCTTTTCAAAAAAAAAAAATCACCATTATCTATATCACCTTATTGACCCCAGGTCTGTATTATAAAGGAAAAATACACAAAAGCAGTAAAACGTATTTAGGACATTTATAGACCCCAGTATTCAAAATATTAAGAATCCAAGACCTCAAATTGTAACTGAATCTTATAAAGATAGGCATTATGCATAATTGTTGACATCTTGCTTAAATGCAAACGGTATCCCCTGAAATCGAAAATTGTCGAATAACTGTTTTATAAAAGGTCAACCATTCAGATTTCTGACAGTTAACCTTCAACCCATTAACACTGGATACTCAAAAGACAAACTCAACAGTTAGCTCTTTCTCAGTGTAATCTGGCATTCCCACAAAAATGCTATCAGCATAAGATATGGGGACTAGTCACTGATGACAGACAAACTCAACAGTTAGCTCTTTCTCAGTGTAATCTGGCATTCCCACAAAAATGCTTTCAGCATAAGGTATGGGGACTAGTCAGTGATGACTTTTTAGCAAGTGAGCCAAATATGACAAGAAAAGATTGACAGCAAGTAGCCCAGGTTTCATTTTATTTGTTGAATCAAATCTCATTAATTTTTACACAAGAAAATGTGTCACAACATAATTTTTTTATCATATCATGTATTGATAATGGTTTATTACACTAGCATAAAAACTTGATAAGTATATGCAGCATTTATTAAATCAAATTCCTTTGTTGCATCAGATTTAAAAATACTGGGAGTTTTCACGTGCTGAAAAGTTTGCAAATATTTATTCAAATCCTACATAACCTTAGCAGGAGAGAAACCACACCAAGTCTCAAGTAAAGTAGAATCCAGTTGTTGTTGTTGTCTTTCGGCTTTTCCCGGTTAGGGGTCGCCACAGCAGAACTCTGGACCGCTAATGATTGGCAGTAGATTTTCACGAATGCTGAGGTGCCAGCTCGACGTTCAACCTTCAACGAAGGCACGCCCATTTACACATGTCTTTCGAACGCCCACCCAACCGTGGGGAGGACATGCAGACTCCACACAGAAGGCACTCCCCGCACTCCAGCCGAGAATCGAACGGGACAACCTCTTGCTGTCAGGCAACAATGCTACCGCTGCACCACCGCGGATGTACAAGTATTTTACTAAACTGGAACTGACTAATTTAGGTACAATTTGATAATCAATATACAAAACTAAAATCAGGCAATAGTGAGACACGTAGTGAACATCTATCCTTCTTTAATTAAAAACGCATGATCCTGGCACATAATGTGATAAGTAGCCTGGGAGATGAATCTTGGATGACATGGCAGAGGGAAGAAGGAAATCATTCTGTTCCATTTATGGGTTTTACAGTGCCATAACTACTACTGTCACATAGAAGGTTTACTATCAAAATTTAGATCGGCACTTATGTGAAGCTGGGAAGGTCGAAAGGTTTTTTTCAAGTTTTCGTAATGCCGATTTGGAAAATGTTCAAATCCACATTAGCGAATGGTGGTGTGCATTCGCTAATGTGGAATCGACATTCTGATAACAGATTTCACTGCAGTGGGGATTGGGAAATGAACCCTTTTCTCACTGTAGTGTGATCTTGGAGTTGGAATATATAATATGCAAGGGTTGTGGGAGGTGCAGGGGGGGGCTTGCCTCCTGCAAAAACGTTACCAGTAACATGGACTTTCAACACTGGAACTTCCAGTGTTCAAATATCGATTCTGTGTTACCATTTCTGAAATTTTGGTAGTTCTTTATTACCAATTTCAGCAAATTGGTTTCATCAAAAGGTGGAAAATTATTTTGATGTTCCAGATTTCGATAGCAAACCCACATAGAATAAAATTTTACTTTATTTTTACTCTTTCACACTTTGAAGTCGCCATTACTTAATATAGAAAATAAAATGGCCTTTCAAGCTCTGGCCATAGTTTGACATCCCAGCCTGTTATTTTTTCAATGTAATTTGAAGGCACTGTTCAAAATGTAAAACACTAGTAGTTTTATTCAGTAACCCAAGTGAGTGTTAAGCATTTTATCATGAAACCTCAGCATGCAGTCTTCCTTTACTCTTCTGCAACATGGTTTGCATGGTGGCGTGATCCCTATATTTCTTATTTACACATCTGCAACATAGTTTGTATGTTGATGAGATTCTTATATTTTTTATTTAACTCCAAGTCAGAGTTATTAAGTGCATAGTCCACAGCCTCATTCCACTGCAGACCTGGGTACACAGTCTTCGGTGGGAACAAAGTCCCTGAAATTGACTAGGTCGCTTACATGCAGCACCTACATGCAAAAATTCTAAGCATTAAAGGATCATGCATCCTTTGTACAGATGATGCTTCTTGATCTGAAATTCAGAAGACAAAAATTCCAGAACAGGAGGTAAAAATACAGTAATAGCACACCACTGCAAAACTAATTCTGCAGCTGAGTCCTTGCTTTGAAAGCTCCTCAGTAAGTGTGAGTTCTTTGTCTGAGAATCCTGGACAAATATTTATTTATTTATTTATTTTATTTTACATTTGTTAACCGGGCTAGTCCAACTGGATACATGTCCATTTTCAGTGGAGGAGGAGAAAGCTATCTAACAGCATGATAATCAAACAGTCTTTACAAAATACTTAAGGTGTTACACGCATGAGAGAAAAAGTAAATACACAAATCAAAAATTAAAGCATGAAAAATATGTAGACAGTAAAAAAAAATTTTAAGCACAGAACATACTTTGGGCATTATAATGACAATGTGAAGAAAGTACATAAAGATAATAGGAGGTAGTGCTTTAGCTTGAGTATTGGAAAGGGTAAGACAGGATACAGTAGGATGTTTGAAGGTAAGCAGTAGAATAGGGAGGAGGGTATAGTTACAGGATTAAAGAGAGCATTTCTTAGTGGAATAGCTTAGAGCTGGGAGAAAGAAAGATGTTTGCAAGAGTAGTGAGGAGCAGAAAGATCAGGTTGGGTAGTTGCATGAGCATAGCCTGTGGTTGGATAGGTAGTGTTTTAGTTTAGTTTTAAATAGAGAGTTGGAGGTTTGGGTTGTCAGGTCAGGAGGAAGTTGATTCCATATTTTACCAACTGAGTTACCTGCAGTGTTCTTAGATAGAGAGGTTTGGATCAGTATTTTACATTTTTAGGTTGTTGTAAGGCTTAATAAGGGTGGAGAGCATAGGTGTATAATCAGGGTGGTGGAGGGCTTTATGGGCTATAGAGAGTTGGTAGTATTCAATCAGGTGGGGTAGCTCTAGCCATCCTAGGAGGTGGAGATTTCTGCAGTGATGTGTTTTATATGGGGAGGCAGTGGCAAATCTGGCAATGTTATTGTAGGTAGATGTATTGATGTTATATTTGGAAAGGTTAGTATATATAGCGGAAGCATATAGTAGTGTAGAGATAAGATGAGTTCTGGCTATGGTAGTTCTAGCTTCTGGAGTTAGGAATGATTTGATTCTGTAAAGAGAACCTAATTTTCTATGAGTTGCTTTTATGGTTGAGTTAATATGAAAGTCAAATTTAAGTTGGTTATCAATAGTTATGCCTAAGAGTTTGGTTGTTTGGTCTGGGGAGATAAGGGTACCATTGTTTGAAGTAAGAGAGAAGTTAAGTGATGTCAGTTGGTGTGTAGGTAAGAAGAGGAGAAGTTTAGTTTTCTTAGGGTTTAGAAGAAGACAGTGATTAGAGAACCATTGCTCTATGGTAGTAAAAGTTCTTTGGGTGAGAGGTCATTTTGGTTAGAGGCAGAGCAAATGATGGTGGTATCATCAGCGTATTGAATACAGGTAGTAAGAGGTGTGGCAAGGTGTAGGTCGTTAATAAAGATGGAAAATAAAAGAGGACCTAGGATTGAGCCCTGAGGGACACCTAGAGAGGTAGGAAGAAGCTCCGAGAGACTGTTGTTCCATAGCACTGCTTGTTTCCTATTTTGAAGATAAGAAGTAAACCAGTTTAGAGCAGTGCTATCAAAAGAAAGAGATTTTAAGCGATGAAGGAGTAGTTGGTGATTCACCATGTCAAAAGCTTTTGACAGATCTACAAAGAAGGCTGATGAAAGAAGATTGTTGTTATTATTAATGGAATCAATAAAGGTTAGTAAGGCTGTGGTGGTGCTAAATCCATGTTGGCAATTTGCTAGGAGATTATTGTATAGAAGGTGATTAAGTAGCTGTTTGTGGATGCATTTTTCCATAATTTTGCTATAGGAGATAGCTAGTTAGAGTATTCAAAAGAATCACCCCCTTTAAAGAGAGGGATGATGTGGGAGATTTTCCAGAGTGAAGGTATAGTACCTTCTTTTATGGTTCTATTAATTAGTATAGAGATTGGATAGGCAATAGCTTTAGCTCCTAGCTGGAGATATTCTGCTGGGATTTTGTCTGCTGAGGGTGTAGAAGGTTTAAGTTTTTGAAGTAGGTTAAGTATATAGGAGGTGGGTATGGGTTTAAGATGAAATGGTGGTGGGGTGTAGTTCTGGTTACCTAGTAGAGCAGGGTCAGGGCTTTGTTGGTTGGCTAGATTAAGTATTGTAGAAGTAAAGAAGTTATTGAAAGCATTTGCAGTATGCAAGGGAGAGTCAGGGTGGGAGCTTAGTGGACTGGGAGTTTCCACTTTCAGTTTGTTAATAGAATTCCAGAATTTTTGTGGTTGTTGTTGGGAGGAACTCTGTAATTGGGTGTAAAAGTTTTTATCTTGTATGATAGCTATTTTAGTCGAATTTCTTTTTGTTTGTAAATGAGGTGGTCAAGTGAGTCTTTAGTAGTTAGCCATTTAGTCCAGGCTTTGTTCCTACTTATTATAAGTTGTTTAGTATTACTTGTAAGCCATTGTGCTGTCCTGAATTTCATATGATCAAGAATGGTAAGGAAGGTATTGTTGAAGTGGTTAATCTAATGGCAAGGTTTGCAGAGGTGACCAGTTGACTAGGCTAAGTTCGTATTGAAACTGATGGGGTCAAAGTGTTTTAGATAATCGGATAAGTGGTGGTTTCGTTAGGTGTGTTTTGTGCCTGATAATGTATGTTAGTGAGTGGTCACTTAGGTCATCTGGGAGGGTTCCTGTAGTATATTTTGTTGGGGGTATTTGTTAGGATCCAGTCTAGTATAGTTTCTTTGTTATTGGTTTTATTTGTTCTAGTTGTTGAATTAATGTTTTGATGGAATCCATGGAGGTTAATATGGGTAGATGGGTTCATTTGTTTGCATATGTTCCAATCAATGTTGAATAGTATAGTTTCTTGAGGGAGAGTGTTTGTGACCCAGTTAAGTAGGCCTTCTAATAAAGGGGGATTGTTACCTGGAGGAAGATAAGCACAAATAATATTTATAGTTTTGTGTGGATTGAGGGAGAGTTTGGCTGTAATAATTTCACTATTAGTGTCATTTGGAGGGGTAAGGATAGTTTTGCATACTTCTAGTCCAGTTTTATAGAGTATGGCTACCCTTTTGTTTTGGACGGTCTTGTCTTAGGATGTTATAGCCGGGGGGGATAATTTCATTGTCTTTTATAGTGGGTTTAAGCCAGGTTTCTGAAAGGCAGAGAATGTCAAACTGTTGGACTTCTAGTAGGGCGTGAAGAGCTGGGACTTTGTTGCAAATGCTTCGGATGTTAAGATGAGCTATAGAGAGAGATTTGGGAGATGGGGTGTGTGGTGTAGACTTAGATTTCATATGTTGGGAATTAAGGAATCACGACAGTTTCAGGGCCTGGATTAGGGTGTATGTCCCCATCTTGTAATGACAAACTTTGTTTGAGTAAGGGTTTATAGTAGTAGATGTGTATTCCTGAACTTCATGCCTAGTCCTTTACATTGACTGTGTGCAATCTTAATAGTCCACACAATAGCATGATTAAAAAAAAAAGAACTACATTATTGTTGCCCTTGATCCCATGACAAGCATATCATAGACAAAGTCACTCAAGGGAGTTTTGTAAGCAGACCCAATCAGTATGCAGTCCTACGCCAAGCACACACAGGCATACACACACACACACACACACACACACACACACACACACACACACACACACACACACACACACACAACTGACACAAATGCATAACAAGTCACTGTACTTCCCAGTGCACTGCTGGACAACAACTAAATATGAGGTAAAGACAACAGTGGAGCAGAAACACCAGAAAGTGTTAAAGGAGGAAAAATAAACAGCAGAGAAGGAGGAGTACAAAGTGTTATCAGATCACATGATAGTGGAGTATGATGTTTCCTAGTTATGTCCTCTGCACATAAGCCACCTTCCTGGATACACATCTGCCCTCAACAGCTACCACTGCCATTGGTTTTATGGTCCTTTTCAGACTTGACCCATCATACAGCAGGAGGTGGTACTGGAGATCTCATGGTGGATGGACTGCTTTGGGTGCCTCTGCTACTTAATGCTGCATGCTGTCTATATGACATTGGTATACCTGTAGAAGTTGTTTGCTTTATGGTGATTCTATAGGTGTTTTCTGTTCTTCAACATATAAAGTGCCACTGTGCTGAGGGGGTTGAGGAGAATCAGCTGCCCCCATGTGACGGCACAGCAAAAGCTGCAGCAGCAACACTGATTTGTAGAAGTTACTCACATGTGACCTTTGAAATTGAGCTCTGCAAAGCATGACATGATGATGTCTATCCTTCCCTTTATAACATGATTTTATAGAGTGGCAGTACTGGACAGCCACTGTTATGTTACTGTACAGCCGCAAGCATACAGGATGCAAAGTTGCCTCCACAGCAGTGCTACTCTGCATGAAGCGCAAGTGAGAGTCATAAAGATCTGAGGTTTGCAACCCATTTATGCAGATCATGGCTGGTTTTCATATGCTTGCTGTTCCATTACTCTTGTGCTGTCTACAGTCCCACTGGATGCTAATTGTGAACTTCACTATTCTGGAAGGGGAAAAAAGACAGGCTGTAGTACAATGCTTGTATGCACTGTACTTGGATTGTACTCCTCAGCATGTTGCACACACACACACACACACACACACACATATATATATATATATATATATATATATATATATATATATATACACACACACACACACACACACACACACACACACACACACACACACACACATATATATATATGCTGTACATGCTGATGTTGCTCACACAAGTTATGCTGATCAGCAAACTGTTTCTGTACTATGACCATGGATATAGATTGCAGATTAGGTGTTGTTAGTTTACACTTATCTGGACATTACGTCTGGCTCTAGGAAGGGGTCTTATGCCACTGGTATGCCATTCATGAATTGTGCCAAATCAGCCAGACCTAATTTACACAAGTACTCAATACCCACACTGTCGCAAGCATAGAACAGATTTCAGTTGCCTAGCCTTCAGTTCCATGGTGCTTTTCATTTCATTAGGGCACTGGTACATGTTTTCATCCACATACCAGCCCTATGCAACTGCAAACTAGGTTTATAAATTCTGCCCATCGTCTCTCTCCCTGACATGCACTAGCTATCAACCATCCTGTGAAAACTGGCCATAGCTATTAAGAGAGGATGGGAACACAGTGGTAGCACCAAAATATCAATTCAACAAGGCATTTAATGGCTCCTTAATGTAATTCTGATGCCTACAACTGCAATTCCCAGAATTACGAAAAAGAAACAGTGAAACTGGAGGAAACAGCAAATATCGAAAATCGGTGTAGTGAAGAGAGACTTGGCTTGGACATCAGGAAAATGCATATTTGAATCTCACTGAAGTCAGACTTCTACTGTCTTACACTAACTAACCCCGTTTTATAGATCTGATCTTCTTCTTCTTCTTTCGGCTGCTCCTGTTAGGGGTCGCCACAGCAGATCAACTGTTTCCATTTCTTCCTGTCCTCTGCATCTTGCTCTGTCACACCAACCACCTGCATGTCCTCTCTCAACAAATGGCATTAAATCATTATCATTAAGGGATAAGACAAAGTAATAAAATTAAGTCCTCATCCCCAGTGAAGGACATTGCTTCAGATGATGAATGAAGCACAGAGGGAAGGCACAAAGATGATTTCAGGCATGTCACTTAAAAGACTGAAAATGTACAACAAAATTCAAAACAAAAATAATAGTGCACAAACCAGCATGATTCCACTAAAGATACATACTGATCATGAAATAAGTGCCCTTAGCAGGTTTTTTTACACAGAGTTACTCAAGTTAGAAACATTGAACATGTCAATGCTGTAATACAGATGTATTTTTTCAAGCTGTGCTTTTTAAAAAGATGATTTCTCTTATTCTTTTAGAAGCTTAAATATCAGACTTCTTCCTTTTCCCTGCTTGCTTCACTCCGTGGACTCAATCTGTTGATTACTGTCACATAAGGTGAGAAAAAAGCAGAAACCTACCAAGAGACAACACAAACACTTCCGAGTGTTAGTATAAATAAATTCAGCCACTACATCATGAGCAGCCTGCCAAAAAGAAACACACCTTGACCTAAAACAGGACCACAACCACTGTGCAAACTCCTAACAAAGGAAAGACAATCACGCCTTTGTCCCTACCTTTAAAAAAGTTTTCTGTGAAAGCCTGCCATATTAAGAAAGATGTACTGTCTGATTGAAATAAAATGCAATACAACAAAATGGATATCAAGTGTGACATAAAACACACTGAGACATAGTAATTACTGTTATTTTAACTTTGTTCTCCCATGAAAATAGTCCACAGGCATAAAGGGATCTAACAGATTAGCAAAATTAAATATATTTATGTTCATTTTAGCCTCACGGTCTTTAAACGATTCAGCCATGTCCTCGGCCTATTCTTTCCTCCTTGGTCCTCTTTTCAGCTCAACTCAGCTTTTATTATAGTATTTTATCACAGCACACTTTACAAAACAGATTATATTTAAACATTCAAATGTTAAAAAAGAAGTTATAAAAAAATCTGTGAAGTACATAAAATAAAATTTCAAAGTACAGATAAAAAAATTACTACTAAATATTAATTTACATTATAACCGGGAGATACTAAGATAATAATAAAAAATAAAATATAAATTCCTACCAGCATGAAATACAGCATCTGAAAATCACAAGGAAACATTTCATGTAAAAGTTTACTTGAGTACAAGGAGTCTGTAGCACAGGTCAGCTCTGAAACCATCAGTACAGCATGCAGCATCTTAGGATGGAAAGGCAAGGGACATGAAGAGCAGACACCTTCCTGCGGAAGGTTAGTTTTTGTACTACAGAGTTATTCTATAACTGCACTCCCTGGTCAGCCAGCAGGCTTGGTGCAATGCCTTGCTACACCAACATTTGTGAGTGTAGTGCACACTGTCAATACACAACTGGAATATATGCACTGCACTGCACTGCTTGGGGAGCCTCACACCCCTGAGCTCACGTGCACTGAAATGCAGTACTGGCATTTCCCCAGGTGCTGCTCCTCTAGTAGGACTTGACTGACTACCATCCCTTGGGATAGGCCAAGTCCGAGTGCTAGCAACTCAGGTTACACACCTGTAAATACCTTTAAAAAATCAGTAAAGACTCACAAGTTTCCTTCATATGCTACCCTAAAGCAAGTAAGAAAAAAAATTGATAAAAGTCCCCAAACACCCAAGTGTGCCCCCAGATGGCAGACATTTTTTTAGGCATCTGCCTTGCCCCAGACGTTACACCCAAATCTGTGCCAGTGTACTATGTAATTTCAAGTCCTTCAGCTTCTTAGCAGCTGATAAAAAATAACATTCCATTTTTCACTTGGATCACTTGAAATGATTACTATCGGAGGTAATTCCTGTGACAATGCTTAGCTGACAGGTCCTCTTTTAGAACTCTAGCTCTGTCAAAGTTCTTACTTTCAAGACTCACTTTTGCAGAACAGTAGCAGGCTGTTTAAGGTTGCAAGTTACATTTTTTAAAAAACTTTACATGTCTTTTTAGTGTAATTTTACAAGTAACCCTGGAAGCTGTCAGAGATCCTAACTGCGCTTCTCTCCTTCTTCAGCTGAGATCGCTAAAGGAGGGTCATCCTACAGTCTTGGATTTGTGTCACTCAAGTCTTCATTTGCTTACTGTGCAATTTTTGAGCAGTTTGCTTAACTAGACAGCAGTGTACTTATCCAGAACACAATGCCCCTAGGTTGCCTTTGAAAACAGGCACTTGTGCTTAGTTGGTTTACCTGGTTAACTCTCTCTCTCTCTCTCTCTCTATATATATATATATATATATATATATATAAACTAAGTGGTAATTCTCAGAAAACTGGAATATAATTTACAACTTGGCTCCTTTCTGGGCTCCCATCAGAGGCCTCTACATGGCCATACCATGTCAAAACACTGAAAATTAAAGGTTCGGGGTTTCAGCTGGTGCAGGGATGTAACAGTAGACCACCCATACACTGAAAAACATTGGTTCAGTTATCATCTAAGGTACCAGAAGGGCAGTTACCAAGGAAGACTGAGCAGCCAGAAACAAATCATCATCTCTTAAATTTAAGTTCAAATTCAGATTTATGTGCTTATATAAACTAAGCAAACTATAATAAAGTTTTGTTAGGAAATTTGGTTTCATGTGATCAATTTCAGCTGGCCATACACTTCAAAAGCACAAGTTATACACTTGGCTATCTCTGTGGTGATACGGCACTTGATAAAGAAGTCACGTGTCTGCTTCCCTCATGCCTGCATGGTGCTTGATGGTGGTAGCTAGGTTTACTCTTCCCTTGTGACTTGCATAGCCGTGGCTGTGTTCCCATGACGAGTTCTCTAGAAATATGTTGTCCAGTTCTTCATCAACTTAGAAGCATGGAGACTGCTAGCAAGAGACAACACACCTGTGTGAGGTCCATGGAACTGCTGGGCAAGTATGCCATACAGAAGGCTGTTTGAAAGGAAGGCTCAAGCTTTCCATCCGTGGTTGTCTACATCGAGTGAAGTTGAAGACAGACAAACTGTGCTGGTGTTGTATGAAAGAAGAATGAGTCTTCACTGTTTTGGTCCGGCCACCACTCTAGAGACATTACAGCACCACTGGCTTTTTTCATGCTCTAGATGCCACAACTTCTCAGACTGCAGATATGAAAATGGAAAATGGAAATGAAGCAATAGGCCAGCAGTGAAAGCACAAGCTAGGTGACTTAACACAAGAAACTGCAAGCAAGTTTTTCAAAGTGAGGTTCAGGAACTTTCACATACCTCTGCAATATGGCAGATAATAAGGAGGCAGAGGCATTTGGTATAGTCATCTGTAAAAGAAATAGATGTACACTGAAGCATGTGACTGCTAACTTGTTACACCTGAAGAAAGGCCTGTTTTCAGTGGACACCACTCATACAGGGATGGACAACCTTACTATTTTCAAGCTTACAGCACAAGACAACATGGTAGACCTAATGAGGAATGACAGGAATCCACTGTCTGTTATCACATGTACATAATCCATGTCCCTGTCACAACTCAAAGCAACAACCGTGTGGTGCCCCAGATGTTCAGTCACATTATGAATAGACGTTACATCTGAAGAGACATATCATGTCTTGTTCTATACTACACATGAAATAACTGACAGCAAGAGCTGGACCTGGAATCAACACACATATACTGACAGACTGAAATGGCTGTTGTTAAGTCAGTGTGCTAGAACCTCCAAACAGAGACCACTTTCATTTTTCACAGCTGATTTGGTGCCAAATTCCGGACAATGGCCTCCTATGACTAGATTACAGCTTCACAGAAGTCTAGCTGCTAGGGGATATTGCTTACTGAACTGGTCTTCCTCACTCTCCACAAGATCCCATCAGCATTTACAGTTCTCCATAGCCTATGCCTAGAAAAAGTGCTGCAGTTTGGACTTGGCTAAACAGTGACACCTGTAGGAAGTATGGGAGTATTACAAATGCAAGCCTCTTACATACATACCCACAGCTTCTGGAGTACTGAAGAGCTGTCTAACATGCATATACCCATGATCAAACACACTGAAGGCATGGCACTGAAGGCCTTGAATCCTACTAGGCACATGAGATGTAATACTGTGGAGCTGCACATGACAGGTTAAGACAAGAGAGGACGTCAGGAAATCTGATGTGAAAATCCATCAAAGTTGCAAAACAGCACTGAGGTTTGCATTTGTAGTACCCTTGCCGACAAGTACATGTACAATACTGCAGTATAATTTATTAAGACTTTTTGGCTTAGGATATGAGCCTTCAGATATTTTAGAAAAGTGATTCCCTAAGCATATCCCTCACCAATATACTATCAGATGAACAAATCTCGCTGCCTGCAAATTACAATACTTGTTTAAGTAAAGGAAGCACTACAATATGTAAAACTAACTAACTCTCACCTCGACAAAATGCATGGTGATATGGCCAGCTGAGCTCAACCACAAAAAAATTAGCTACACAAACTGTGACTTTCAAAACTGTACTCTGTACAAAAATAAATAAAAAAACACTGTTTGATGCAATGTCAAAAATGTAAGAAATATAAACAAACATGATCATTTCAATTAGGATAGTTAATGTCAAGGAGATGTAGTTTTAGTGAACCTCTGAAAGGTGAACAAAGTAGGGCACTCCTGGATCCACTGTGTTAGTAGATTCCAACAGTGAAAAGCTTGACAGGCAAATGATACAATGCCAGAATGTTTCAGAGCAGCACCCGTGGAACCACTAGCAACACCACAGTAGCTAAATGGAGGACAATGGTAGACAACTGTAGTCCCTTTGTGGTACGACATAACCAAATTATATTAAAACTGTCACTACTGACTCCAAAGGCAAGTATTACAACATTATGAGGCGGTTTTACAGATCCAGGACTAGTGGAGTAAAACAGAGGTGATGGTATGTCCCAGTACAGTGCAGATCCAGGCCTACTGGAGTAACATGAAGGTGGTGCAGTGCACAAGAGTATTGCAGATTCAGGACTACTGCAGTAATGTGGAGGTGATGGGTTGTCCTACATCAGTGTAGATCCAGGACTGCTGGTGTAATAGAGAGGTAAGGGTGTCCCAGAGCAGAGCAGTGTCAGGACTACTGGAATAATATGGAGGTGATGGAGTGTCCCAGTGCAGTGCAGATCCAGGACTACTGGAGAAATATGAAGGTGGTGCAGTGTACCAGAGTAGTGCAAATTCATGACTACTGGAGTAATAGAGGTAATGGGGTGTCCCAGAGCAGACTCAGGACTATTGGAATAATATGGAAGTGATGGGGTGTTCCACAGCAGTACAGATCCGGGACTACTGGAGTAAATATAGAGGTGATGGGGTGTCCCAGAGCAGCGCATATCCAGGACTACTGGAGTCATATGAAGGTGGTGCGGTATACTGGAGTATTGCAGATTCAGGACTAATAGAGTAATATGGAAGTGATAGGTTGTCCTACATCAGTGTAGATCCAGGACTACTGGAGTAATAGAGAGGTAATGGGGTGTCCCAGAGTAGTGCAGATTCAGGACTACTGGAATAATATGGAGGTGATGGGGTGTCCCAGAGCAATGCATATCCAGGACTACTGGAGTGATATGAAGGTGGTGCAGTGTACTAGAGTATTGCTGATTCAGGATTACTGGAGTAATGTGGAGTTGATGGGGTGTCCCAGAGCAGTGCATATCCAGAACTACTGGAGTAATATGGAGGTGATGGGTTGTCCTACATCAATGTAGATCCAGAACTGCTGGAGTGACATGAAGGTGATGGCGTGTCCCAGTAAGCAGCTGCATGTGGAGTTCTTCACCAGCTGTACACAGTCAAGTTTAGCATCAGGCAGTCCAAAGTAAAAGCCAATGCAGTAGTTAAGACATTAAAAGAATAAAGCATGGGTGACAACCGCAGAGAGGTACTTAGGATTCCTTGGGAGTGTGTGGGTTTAAGTCCATCCTGATCATCCTTAGTGGATGCCAGAAAGTTAGCAAGCATGGGGCTTTTAAAACTAAAAACAGTATGTGTTGATAGATGGCACTGTAAACATTGCATGAAAAAATGCATATCCCTGTGTGCTATGCACTCAACATAGTGTGTAATGGTAGGGGAATTGCAAGTAGAGTATAAAAACCCCACCCCTACACATTCACAGCACGATGACCTTGCCACCTGAAACATTTTCCTATATTTTCCTTGTAAAAGAGCACAAATCAGGAAATAAATGAGCAGAAAATGGAAAATTAGTAGGTAGGTCCGTTGATATTAGATAAATGGAGGTGAGAAATCCAACAAAAAAAAAAAAACTTGATGCTTCCACATACAGTGTCACATTGTACTTCCAGTATGATACAGTACTCCAAAATGAAGAACATTAAATACAGATCTCTTCTGAATGTGGTATTTAAAGGAGAAATCACTTAACTAATGTCTCTTAAATGGCAGAGCCATCCTCTAGTAACACTAAAAACACAGTCTGAGACAAAGCCAATGTCAAAAAGGCCAGGCTACAAATTGTGACTCCAGTGACCCAGATCTGGCTAACATCCTAGGAAATGGAGGGCCAGATGGCGGTAGTCTGAGTGACCAGTAGTTGGCTTATATAATATTACATAAGAATGCAAACCACACCGCATACACATTGGGGTACAGTGTGCATACACAATGGCATCAATGTTTTTCTTGCATCTCAGAGCTAACAAGCTAACGGCAATACAATGAAAAATCTCTGAACATGTTGTGTGTGGCAGCCACCTGGCACTACATTCTGACCCCTAGTAGCTGCTAGGTAGGATAGAGAAATGAAAGGGTTAAATGCAGAGAATTAATGAAAACCATAATTAGAAAAATATGATGCTGCATAACATGAAGTAGTGGTCAAAGTGTGTATTTTCAGTACTTAATGAGAAGGACTCACTATTAAAATGTGTTTCATTTATTACTTTATAAAAAGTAAAAAAAAACAAAAACATAAAAACATATTTATGGAACAAGAGTGCTGCAACAAAATAGAATACACAATTATACCTTTGCCTTGTACATTTGCCTAAATGTTACACCTAGCTAAATAAACAGAGTACATGTTTCCACCATTACTGCCATAAATCATGGCCAAGAGAGAGATCTAGATAATAAAAATAAATACAATCTAGGTTCTAAGAAATGTTAAGACTATGCTCTTACATATATCACACAATTTTACACATCAGAGTTAATTCCTGGTAACATAAAAAAAATTGCTAAAGTTTATTTTCTTGCCCCTCCCAGCATTGACCAGTACAAAACCTGGTATCTTAGCATTCTAGTGCTTGTTTGCTGTCAGGCAGCAATCGGTATGATGAGGAATAATATGGGCATATCGCTGTAAATCCATTTACTAAAGCACTACTGCTATCATGGAACAGAAAAGAAAAGCAAACAGCCCTGAAATGTTTCTGTGGGAGGTATGATGTGTGTTATAATTAAGAGTCTTTTTCATGTGACTAGTCAATAATAAAGACAAGCACAAAATGGTACCTGCAAAGGTGAATGAGCATCAAACTTTTCAGCTGAAAAACGTCAACAGGTTTGTTAAATTATGGTAAGATAAACACACATCATTCATTTATCATGATGCACAGTCAGTTGTGTTTGCACACCTTGTGGTGTCCTCACTTGTTTCCTTTGGAAATAAAAAAAAAAAAAAAAAAAACGAGTGGTATCAGTCCTCAGGTTTTGTCATTCGGCTGTACTATTACCGATCCATTACAGATATGTACAGTAAACCAGTCCACTGTGTCTGGTTCTTCATTCTGTAACATATTATGTTCTTCATCTCACATTGCTGCAGTCCTTACACTTGGGTAGTCCGCTGTCCTCGGTCGGCCCGAATATCAAAGTATAAGGCTGACGTCGGTCAAGGCGCATTTGACTGACATCAGGACGTCAGGGTACAAATGCGCATGACCGACGTCATATCCTCAGTCTTTTTTGACGCATGGTCCGATGCAGAAGCAGTATTGCAAGTGCCGGTTGGCGTTCTGAAATTTTTCGTTTTCGGAGTTTCAGACCGAGTCAAAGTTGGCTAAGTACCCGTTGGGGAATATTTTAGTTTTTCTTGCCTCAGTGGTTTACGGATGTCAGAAAAAGTGAATAATTGTATTTCTTGTGGGAAACAGATACCGCATAGAGACTATCATACTTTGTGTATTCCTTGTTTAGGGCCTGAGCACGGCGTTGTTGGGTGTCGCTCTTGTGCTAGATTTAATAAGCGCACTATAAAGAGAAGACTAGATTGTGCCAGGTTAGTCTTTGGGAAGCGGTGCAATTATAAAATGCCGTCGGATGCTCCGACGCCCGCTTCTTCAAAGAAGCGCAAGGACAAAGCAGTGAAGCCTAGGTTAGAAGAACCGTCCGTTCCGGACGCCGGTTCTTTAGAGGTGTCGGTGGAGCGGTGGTTCCACCGAGGTTTCTTTGGGATCCCAGGGAGAGACCTTGTTGTTGCAGGATGTGGCCTCTCAGGAGGCAGGTCAGGCTGATGGGGCTTCTCAGGTTACTGTACTCCCCTCCCTGCCTAGGGTTGTTAGGCCTTCTCCTTCTGTTTCCAAGGCTTCTCCTAGAGGCAGGCCAGGTTTAGCTTCAGTTGGTGTCACCCCTAGTTCTTCTGGAACTGTGCCCAAGAAGCATATGCTTAAAATGGCAGAAGATTTAATTACTCTGATTAGGGGTTCTTTGCCTCCTCCTGATAAGAGGCCTAGGGTGGAGCCTGAGCTAGGGAGTTTTGAGCAGGCTTCGGATGTTTCAGAGTCTTGACTGAAGACTTGCAGGAGTACTCTCCTTATTCTGATTCTGATGTGGATGATTCTACTCCTTCTGCTTCTCCTCCTGAGGATTTTTCTTTTTCAGAAACTCTTCATTCCATGAGGGAGCATTTTAAGTGGGAAGGTCAGGACTTCTCTGATTCCAGGAAAAGGCTTAGGGAATTTTGTTTTACCCCAGCATAGGCCTTTGGCTATACCTCCTGTTTTGGATGTAGTGGAAGATGTTTTTACAGAGGCTTCTCTTAATCCTGATTCTTTGCCTCCTGCTCCTGTTAAACCGGATAGGTATTACAGGGTGCCTGAAGTTAATAAGTATCTTTTTAAGAGTCCTAGGGCAGACCCAGAAACTGTTAGCCAGGGGCCTAAAGGTGTTAAGGCTTCTGTTGTCAAGAATCCGGTTCCTGCAGATAAATAAGCCAGGGCCTTGGATAGATGGGGAAAGAAAGTTTATACTTCTTCCACTCTAGCTATGAGGGCTTTGAATTGCCAGTTTCACATGTTAAAATACCAAAACTATCTCCTTTCACAGTTGAAGTCTAAGGTTGATGCTCTGGCGGAAGGTATTGATTGTAAAGAGTTACAAGATTTAGTACATGTTTCTGAACAGGTGGGTAAGCATTCTTTGCAATGTGGTTTTGATGCTGTACAGGCCTCGTCTAGGGTGGCTGCCACTGGGTCAGTTCTTCGCAGGCACGCCTGGCTGAGGGATCAAAATTTATCTGACCATGTTAAAACAAGGATTTTAGATGCTCCTTTACAATCTGATGTGTTGTTTGTTCTCCTGTTGAGGCAGTTTTAAAGAAAATGGAAGACAAGGCTAAGTCTATGCAGACTGTTAAAGATTTTTTGCAGGTTCAGCCTCCAAAGTTTAGTAGAAATTGGCCTGCTAAAGGGTGGACGTATCCTTCTTATGATTCCCAGTCTAGGGGTAGATCTAGACGTGGTAGGGGCAGAGCTCAGGGCTCTTTCAGGCCTAGAACAGGGAGTTCACCTGCACAGTCTTCAGGTGAGGGCAGGGGTCAGTCCTTTCGTAAACAGACCCAATGACCTACCTTTTCAGCTGCCAGAGCCTTCTCGTCTGGCAGCACCTTTGGGAGGAAGGTTGGCACTTTTCAAAGAAAATTGGAGTTTAATTACCCAAGACAGATGGGTATTGGATATCATACACCAAGGTTACAGGTTTTATTTCCATACCTTGCCTCCTTTCAGAGGCATGCCAGACGTTCCTCCTCAACAAAGAATAGAGGCTCACAAGCAAATTTCTCTGTTACTTCAACTAGGGGCCATACAGCCGGTCCCTATGCCAGAAGTGGGCCTAGGATTTTATTCTCGCCTGTTCCTAGTACCAAAGAAGGGGAACACGTGGAGACCAATTTTGGATTTATCTATCCTCAACACTTATCTGGACATTCCCAAGTTCAAAATGTTGACGTTACAACAGCTTTTACCTCTGCTGGGCAAAGATCATTGGATGGTAACTTTGGATCTCAAGGAGGCTTACCTTCATGTTCCTATCAGACTAAGTTGCAGGAAGTATCTGCGTTTTCGAGCTGGGACTTCTCACTATCAGTTCTCTGCATTGCCCTTTGGCTTATCTACTGCACCCAGAGTGTTCACGAAAGTTCTGGCTCCAGTGATAGCTTTCTTCAGGCTAAAAGGAATACAGATCTATCCTTATTTGGACGACTGCCTGATTCTGGCTCAAGGAAGGGAAGAGCTTCTTCATCATTTGGAATATGTGATAGCAGTGCTAAGATGCCTGGGGTATTCTGTGAACGAAATAAAGTCCAGTCTAGTACCCTCTCAGGACATGTGCTTTCTGGGTGTAAGACTGAATACAGCATCCCAGATGGCCTTTTTAACCCCGGACAAACAAAAGAGTCTTTCCCTTTACTTCCATCAACTATCTCATCAGTCCGGGCTGACTGCAAGGACAGTCCTTCAAGCCTTAGGGTTCATGGCATCTTGTATTCTGGTGCTTCCCAATGCCAAACTGCATATGAGGAAGCTTCAATGGTATCTCAAAAATGTATGGACACAGCACTGCCAGAATCTGGACACTGTCATTCAAATAATACCTTGCATTCAAAAGGAATTTTTGTGGTGGGCTCAGGAATGTCACCTAAACAAGGGACTCTCTGTGACCCGGCCAGAGGCGAGTCAGATTTTAACGACAGATGCCTCAGACAAAGCTTGGGGAGCTCATCTAAATGGAAAGTGGATACAAGACAAGTGGCCTGCCAGACTACAACATCTACATATCAACCTAAAGGAGATGTTAGCAGTCCAGTTTGCATTAATAGCTTTCAAGGATTTACTTCTTCCAGGGCAGGTGTTGATTCTAACAGACAACACAACTGTCATGTGGTACATCAACAAGCAAGGGGGAACACATTCTTATCCTCTATGCAGGCAAGCAATGATTTTGTGGGAGACTGCTCTCAGTTTACAGCTCAATCTTCAGGCAAGGTTTCTGCCAGGAGCACAGAACTCCTTAGCAGATGTGTTGAGCAGACGAATTATGGATCCCCACGAGTGGAAATTGGATCCTCATGTATTTCAGAAATTGACAGTGTCATGGGAACTCCAGACATAGATCTGTTCGCTTCTCCACTAAACCATCAGCTGCCAAAGTTTTGCATAAAAAGGTTTCATCCCACAGCTTGGAAAGTGGATGCTCTTTCTTTCAATTGGAGCAATCTTCATGTGTATGCCTTTCCACCTCTGCCTCTCCTCTCAAAGGTACTTCTAAAGGTCAGACAGGACAAGCCAAGGATGATTTTAATAGCTCCAGATTGGCCTCGACAGCACTGGTACCCATTACTGAGAAGTCTGGTATGGAAGCCTCCATGGCCTTTGCCTTCGATTCCACACCTGTTGTCACAGGAGGACAGCCATTTGCTCAATGTCAAACTTCACTCTCTACATCTAACAGCCTGGCATATTCTGTTTTAAACCCTGGAGGGTCTCAGCTTCTACAGCAAGTTTTGAATGTTATTTTGGAGGCCAGAAGGCCTAGTACAAGGAAAGTGTACGCAGATAAATGGAAGAGATTTTTATTTTGGAGTGCAGCGAAGGATTTTGATGTTTCTGAGCCTAATTTAAGTGTGGCTCTTCAATATCTTACTGAGTTACTGGACAAAGGTTTGTCCTTCTCTTCTATTAAGGTTCATGCTGCAGCAATTTCAGCTCACTATGAATGTGACCCTCCATTGTTTTCTCATCCTTTGTTCAAGCAATTTCTTAGAGGGGCAAAGAATATAAGACCCCACGTAGAGCTCCTACTCCTGCTTGGGATCTCAATTTTGTGTTGGAGAAACTTACTCTACAACCTTTTGAGCCTGCAGCTACTTCTGAGTTGAAATATTTATCATGGAAGACTGCTTTTTGTTGGCCATTACCTCTGCAAGAAGGGTTTCTGAATTACAGGCCCTTATGGCGGTTGAGCCTTTCTTGATTTTCCATAAGGATAGGGTATCTTTGCGTACTAATCCTTCCTTTATGCCTAAGGTGGTTTCTAGTGTGGCTTTAAACCAAACTATTCATTTGCCTACTTTTTATGCAAATCCCCAAAATAAAGGGGAAAAGATTTTGCACACTTTAGATGTACACAGGCAGTTGCGATATTATTTGGACAGAACTAAAGGGTTCAGGCAGTCTCAGCAGTTGTTTGTTTCTTTTGCTTTGAGTTCTCAGGGCAAGCCTGTGTCAAAACAAACTATTTCTAAGTGGATTGGGTTTTGCATTGCTTTCTGTTATTCCCATCATGGCAAGGAGATTCCAGCTGGGATTAGGCCTCATTCCACTAGGGCTACTGCCACTTCGACAGCCTTTTTGAGGGGAGTGGCAACCAATTGGAGGCAGCTACTTGGAGTTCAGTGCATACTTTCTCTAGGCATTATCACCTGCCACTTTACTCTAAATCCAGGGCTGGTTTTGCCACTGCTGTTTTGCAGGGCATTTTGGCAGCTCCTGCTTCCTTGTAGTTTGGCCATCCTCCCTTACCTCTGCTTTGGGATTCTACCCAAGTGTAAGGACTGCAGCAATGTGAGATGAAGAACATAGTACAGTTTTGTACCTACCATAAATGTAGATGTTCGAAGATCCACATTGCTGCAGTCCAATTTACCCTCCCTCCTTCCCCTCTGCAGTTAGAGGTGGTTGTGTGGGTTGGGTTGTAAATATTGTGTATTTTGTATATATTGTACATATAATTAGTGCAAGGGTGGTTGGTTGGTTGTTTGCTGTCTTTTGGTTTTGACCCTAAAGGGTCTTCTGACATCTGGGGCAAGAAAAGACTGAGGATATGACGTCGGTCATGCGCATTTGTACCCTGACGTCCTGATGTCAGTCAAATGCGCCTTGACCGACATCAGCCTTATACTTTGATATTCGGGCCGACCGAGGACAGCGGACTACCCAAGTGTAAGGACTGCAGCAATGTGGATCTTCGAACATCTACATTTATGGTAGGTACAAAACTGTACTATATCAGCTATAAATGGCTGTACTATGGTGACTATATCACAATTAGAAAAAAAAATCATCATCATCAAACCCATTTTTCCCATCTTCTACATAGGGCTGGGGTGCAGTGTCAACTGTTGCCATCTTGCCATGTCTCTCGATTTAATGGCACTATCCTACTATTGCAGATTCTGTCACACAATCCAGCCACCTCTTTGCTGGATTCCCTCATTTCCTCTTGTCCTCTTCCTGCCTGTCCCAAATCTTCTTCACCACACTGACTTCTGCTTTCCTGCACATGTATCCTAACTACGGTAATCTGTACTCTTTAACCTTTTACGCAACCGGAGCTACTTGGACTTCTGCTGTTATGTCGTTATTTCTTTGTCTGCCCTACAGACTGCATCCCACCACCCATCTCAATCCCTTCCTCTCCATCATGTCTAGCTTCCTCAGCTGCTCTGCCTTTACTGTCCAGGTTTCTGTATCATACAGAAGTAGTGGTCGCACCACTGTTTTGCACCCTCACTTTTCAGCTTCCTTGGCACTTTTCTGCAATACACTATCCCTGACACTCTGTGCCAGTTGGCTGCAGCTCCTCTGATTATAGATGTGACCTCCTCATTCAGGCTTCCCTTCTCCACAACCAACCCTCCCAAATACTTGAACCTGTTTCACTATTTTCCCTTCGAGCTCATTTCACCTGAGGAGCAAAATGGTAGTCCCATGTTCATGGATGCACATACAGACATCACATGACATGCAATGTAGTACTGCAGTGGGGCATTATAAAACATTCTTAGAGCAGAATCAAAGTACTACAAGACTGCACAAGTTGTGTTGTGTGTGAAACTATTAAGTCACAGGTTTTCCACAGTGCTATGCCAATCATGGCCAACAGCCACCAGTATGGGTAGCGCATTGCGTTCTGGCTGCATTTCATAAACAGTGGGGCAAAACTTCCTTATTATCATATCCATTGTGATATGAGACCCTTACAGCATGATATAAAACAAAAGAGCAAGAAATCCTATGAACAAAAATCAGTGGAATACAAAACTTCATATAGTAATTCTGTGGAACTGGATAAAAAAAAATACTGAAGGAAGAAAACCCACCTGGTAATGTACCCCAGCACTATAATAAACACCTGTGGTGGATAGCAGTAAAAATGAAACAGACAACATGGGACATGTGTGAGTGGAAATACAGTACAGCATGCCACTGTCATGTCCAGCTATGGTGGTGCAGCACACTGTGGGTGGGAAAGGAGGGGACACAAGGTACCTGATGACACCTGTACAAAGGGGTAGGCATAGCAACACAGTGCAAAAGTGTCTGTGCAACAGGGTGCACTAGAAGGGCCAACAGGCAGACGCAGGAAGGTGTGTAAGCTGGCTAAGCCCACTGCAGCAGAATGTACATAGAGCAGTAATGCAAAGCAGTACATGGACTTCCCAACCAGCTGCAGAAGGGGGCAAAAGGAGCAAGTAGTCATAGGTACATGACTTCAAAAGCCTGCTTGACTGACCCACTAATTTACTTTTGTAATGCATTGGTGTACAGAGCTTGCTGTGGGCCCTTGAAAGAGGCAACAGTTGAAAAAATTCACCACCCAGGAGACAGAAGTGATGCTGGGCAAAATTTCTGCTAACAAGATGTATTAGGAACAGGTGTAGCAGGGAGTTGTGCAGAATGTGAATGCTGCTGCACTCCACAAGAGGTCTATGCACCAGCTGCAGTGGAGGGTAACCAATATCATAATCCATGCGAAGGACAAGAGATATTAGAAAGGAGTTCCTGATGTAGGGAGGGGGAAGAGGAGTGGACACTCCTAACTGGGGTGGGGTGGAGCTGGGATGAGGGAGCTGGTCTAACTACAACAACCTTTGTGTCAGTAGGGGACGTACAAGTAGAAGCCCAATATCTGCTGACCAGTGAGGTGATGTGTAAGGCAGCAATGGCACCTTTTGCAGTGGCATGGATGCAGCAACATGGCATGAACAGCAGTAGCTCCTACTACTCCTACCATATTCGCTTCCTTGTATACCAAAAATTCCTCATGTTCAGAATATGTTTGCACAAGTGCACATATTCCTGTTGTATACGTATTCTGAATTGTTCTGTCATGTTTGATGCCATTTGAATACTCCACGTGCCTTATCTGCACAGGATTCCTCATTTCCAAATCAATGTGTGGTCATTCGCATGTGCTGCATATTGCACAATTTTCATTTGCACGGCTGCACTATCTATGCCTCTGAATCGCCCGCACACACACGCACTGTGTGCAACCTGTGTTAATCTGTGTAACACTTTGCCCTAAACATCTGTGGATCCCAGCGATAGTCAACTACAGAAGAAGGGACTGTCACTGTACCCTCACTGAAGAAGGAGTATTAAAATCACTTGTGGATTTTTGAATTGGACAGCCTATATTGGATGACTACCTGAAATTCATCATTTGGTGCAGTGTGTGTTTTTTGTGGAGTATTAAAATCATAAGCAAGCACTTTATTCCTGTCTTTGTTTAAACTGTGGCCTAATGGTTAAGCTGTTTGCCATACAAACACAAGGTGCAGGGTTTGAGTCTCACAAAGGATAATTGGCTAGGCTTAAAATCGCTCGCAAGGGCAGTTAGCTTAGTACTAACCTATGAGATGTAGGAGAGATTTAATTAAAACGGTACTTCATTTTTGCAGAAATCTTACAAAAATAACTTTAAAGAACTAAGGGCACTGCATACAGTGGAGCAAAACATATACATGAAAAACTAGAAAATTGGGTTAAACTACACTTGATTTAAAAATAACATATTTTTTTCTTTCTTCAGATAGTAATCCTTGCAAAGGAATATTGCTCTAATTCTACTGTGAAATGCTGACACCAGGGCATTAAAAACTCTCCTGTTTCACTCTAAGGTGAAGGCTGTTGATACGACTGGGAAAACAGTGAGTCAACTTAAAATTGTGTTTGCTGTTAAAGATGTTTTTTGTGTTTTTGTAAGCCCTTTCTGAATAGTGTACTGTGCTAGCATTATTTCTGAATACTGGGATGAGGAAATAAATTATCACAAAGTGGAATGTGGAAAATTATCATCGCTTGATATGCTCAGACTGTGAAAATAATTTAAACCTGGAAATGGTCAGAAAAATCAAATGTGCAAACATACAAAACAGCTAGTCTTCCTCCAAGGTTAAGCTACAAATAAGTTGTACTTCTGCCGCCTGAATATTTTTTATTTTGTTTCTCTTGATAAACTCAATGCAGTGAAACAAATGAACAAACAAGCAAAAGTGTGCTGAACACGCATTAAAATGCTATTGTGGCCAGGAGGAGGCACCAGCAATACTCTGGAAATATGTTTCAAAACCAGGAACATTTTTGAATGACCACTTACATAAGTAAGAAGGGAAAATATTAGCTCTCATTTAGGATTCAAACCCAAGACCTCCAGCTAAGAAGAACCTCTGAACAGACACGTATCGAGTTTCCCCCTCAAGATCACTCAGTATTTCTAATTTAGACTTCAAAAGGAACACAACAGGAATAGGAATCAGACAGGAATTTTTAAACTGTGGTTGTGTTAGTTACAGCAAGGCTCTGTGACATAAAACTTCATTCTACACTTGTTTTAATATTGTAATCTAGACACTGCTGGCTCATTTTACCTAAGAAAATGGAACTCCAGCAATATTCTGCACCTATATTAGCAAGCAACACTATAGAAATATAACCGCAATTGTGACAAAATTGAGATATAATGAAAATGGGGTTCGAATGAAATGAAGATTACACAGACACATGTATATGTGATTTATGTGTATGTATGTCTGCAAAACAAATATATAAATACAGAGACAAAATGCGATAGACATACATAAATATAAATGCAGACACATATGTATATGTGATTTATGTATATGTATGTCTGCAAAACAAATATATAAATACAGAGACAAAAATGTACCGACAGACATACATAAATATAAATACAGACACATATGTATATGTGATGTATGTGTATGCATGTCTGCAAAACAAATATATAAATACAGAGACAAAAATGTACCGATAGACATACATAAATATAAATACAGACACATATGTATATGTGATGTATGTGTATGTATGTCTGCAAAACATATAAATACAGAGACAAAAATGTACCGATAGACATACATAAATATACAGACATATATGTATATGTGATTTATGTGTATGTATGTCTGCAAAACATATAAATACAGAGACAAAAATGTACACATAGATATACATAAATATAAATACAGACACATATATGTATCTAAATATAACTGCCAGGTAACTTAGCCAGAGCTGACGGTAAGACTTCTATGAAGGTCTAAGGTAAAGGCATTTGCAGTGGAACAGCTTCCACACCTGCTATCCAAGATGCATGAAAATTACCTTGTTATGCAAGGTTAAGACACCTAACAAAAATGAAGGACTAGAATGGGCATGTTCCAGATTGATGACTGAAAAAATTGTATGTTAAAACACATCTTCCTTTTGACTTGTATGAATGAAATCCATATAATCTCTTGACCTAAAATTAGAAGTTCAACTAGTAACATGGGATGATGTGGGGTGGTGTAAGGAGGCATCTGGCTAAGTGATGAGCAATGTTTTTCGAAAACTGAATGAAAAATAGTATTAGGTAATTCAAAATGTACATTTCCTTTAGCGACTTAGAAAACAGTGTGTGCGTTCACTGAGATAACTCTGAGAAATGAAAGGACAGTAGGGAGTCGATTATCTGAACTCATTGGGACCTAGGGTAGTTCGGATAATCAAACATACATTGGACCAGATAAAAAAACTCGTAACATCTTGTTTTCTCTGCATGCAGAGAATACATCCTGTGAACAACAAAGAATATTTTTCACACATGCGTGTGCTGCAAGCTCAAAAAACACACATAAATGAATGTGTAATATTAACATATTCAGACTTTATGACTTTGCCTACCCAAAAACTTTGGAAGGCTGCGTTTGGATAACTGATATTTCAGAAAATCGACGTTCGGATAATAGACTCTGCTGTACATGTGAATGTGGCCATGAAGACCATTCTGATTATGTCCTCACACGCATACCTCTCAACCTCTTAGTGCAAGAAATCTGGACAAAGCCTGAAATAAAAGGGGGACAAAGGCCCAAAAATAATAACAATTTTAAATATTGCTCTTATAGAAAGTTGCCAGAACAACAGGTTTGAGTTAGCATGCATATATCTGAAGGATATGAAGTCTGAAACTCAAATGTATGTCATTATTTGTTGACTTCAATCCCCAGATCATCCCAGAGAAAACTACAGATTTTATGATGAGCAGACCAAAAACATGAGGCAAAAATCTGGACATTCTACAAAAATCCGGACAGTTGAGAGGTATGCCTTACAGTTATTGCTCATGACATGCAACTTGTTAGTTAAAAAGTATCAGCATTTAACTAACAAATTGTAAAGTATAGCACCTATCACTGCACTTTTAGGGGAGGGGCAGGGGTGACTTCTCCAGTAAGGCCATGCTTCTCTGAAGTTTCTCGGATGGCTTCAACTACTCCTTGGGTCACGTGCCTCAACTAGGGTGGGAAGTTTCCCTTACTTGGTCTAGAATTTAAATCTAAACTTGTCTAAACAAAACTGCCATGCTCACAGGGATATCCAGGTTTGCAATTGCTTAAAAGATTTGCATGCTCCCCTGTCTGCCCCTTAAAAGTTAAGACATTCTGCAGTAAGACTTACAACAGTACACAAATAATTCCAGAATGTAGGAGGTACAAGTAAATCAGGAGAAAGCAATGGTGTAAAGCTGGATGTCCATCAAGACAGTCCACTGGTAGAAGTACACACACACACACACACACACACACACACACACCTACTTAAGGACAATTTAAAACCCCATTCATCCAGCCCGCCCATGGCTTTAGGCAAGAGGAAGAAACCAGAGACCCTAGCAAAAAAGTCACATGAAGAACATGCAAATTCCACATAGTGCTTCTGATGGAAAGTGAATCCAACAGCCAAGCATTGTGAAGAAGAAATGGTAATTCCTGCACACCTGTTTTCACTTACATCAGTCAACAGGATAATAAGTTATTGAAGTACAAAGTTATGCAACACTAACATGAAGGCACATTGTGTACACAAATAGTACTGGAACAACAATAAGTACAGGTTTCTATATAACACTTTAATATACTGCATATAAAAGCAGCACTCCAATCTGAAAAAAATGTCCTATAAATAACTTCTACTCACTGTGAGTGATGTGAAGGTCATACACATTCCACCAAAACCATTTAAACAGAGGGCAATGAAAATCACCACCGACAAAGCTGGAGAAAGAACCACAGAAAAATATTCATTTTCTGTATAAGCAAGACAAATTATTCTATTCACTTACTTAATTTCATTTTTTCTTTATTTCAGTGCCATCCCCAGCTCATTTATTACTAAATTAAAAGTTAAATAATGGATAAAGTTGTGAGATACGTTGCTTCACAATTCAAATTCTCATGGATTTCAGTAAGATCTGTGAGGGGGTAAAAGTTGCAGACAAGAATAAAATACATAGATACATACATAGACAGATACATATATAAATACAAATATTTCAAGTACAGGCATTAACACCCTTCTAGCCTGCCAATATACCAAAACACTTGTTCCCATAATAAGTGTCCAGGCTGTTCTTAAAAATATCTAAACTAATACTTGCTTTAATGTAGTTTGGTAGTCTGTTCCTGCGCTGTCAGAGAACCAATTAGTACACTTCTCATTCCTAAAGAATCTTCTACATAGGCTGTCTAATGATTCTCTAGTACTTTTTGATAACCCCAAACATTCCCAAAGGTAGTTGCCTCCAAATGCCCTATATACCTGAATAAAAACTTTCATAAATCAACAAGATAAAGTGAACACCTGATGAAAGGCCCACTCAGGAGGTTAAAGACATTATAATGTCTAACAAAAACCATTAGTTGTAAAGCACTTTGCCTACAGTTTTTTCCTTTTTTTTTCTCTCCATCAATCTAACAAGTAAGTCCCATCCCATAATGGCCTATTCAATCCTACATTCTGATGTCATCTGAGGACAAGTAGTGAGACAATTACTTGGGATCACAGCTACCACCTGGTATTGATTATTCCTGAATGCTCCTAAAATTCTTTACTTGTGGTGGTCAGTTGATTACCAACAAAAGGGCCTAAAATGGCCCAGTGTTGTGTGTAAGCCTCCACACACACACACACACACACACACACACACACACACACACACACACACACACACACACACACACACACACACAGTGTTCATCTGTTTGCAAACTAAGACAGCCTTCCTCAGTGGCTTTCTATTGTAAGCTGGATCACCTGGTCTCCACCAGACTGAATCCACAGTGGCCTGTACCTCTTCCCTCTCCCTGAGCAAGCCAGCCTTGACCATTCATACCTTTACTCTAGATGGCTCCTTTGGCACCCATCTTTGCTGATCAATCCTGAATCACTGGGGATGCAATTAGGGCTACGTCTCTGCATCATGGAGATGGCTTTTCAGCCTGCCAGACTGATTCAACCTACCTGCTTCTGAAATCATAATGCTAGTCACTGCTGCTCAGTTCTGTTTTCAGATCCGGTTATAAAGTCCTGCATGCCAGTCTGTATTCACTTAATAAGCGGACTACCTCTCTGACATAAAAAAGTGTATTCATAATAGTAATATGGTAAAACAAAAGTAGTAAAATAACCAGAAATACAGTCTAACTCTGTCAGGAACATAGCAACACCCCTCAAAAAGCATAGAAAATGTTGTTATAAAAAGGTATCAGTTTGCTAAGTAGGTATCCACACTACTGTTGAGTGCATTTTTCAGAATCAATCTGAGCTGCCTGATCAAGTGACTTGTCAATAGGCCTCTTTGTAAGGGGAGACTGACAAAATCACTCAAGACTACATGTCAGTGCTAAAACCAATACAGTAACAATATTTAGTGTTACAGCAGGCATGACTGGGAATATTCATGACAGTGTAGAGGGTAAAAGGCAGCAACTTTTCCCATAAAAGGAACAAATGGTCACAGAAAGGCTTACTGCTGTCAGGCAGTAGGATTAAAAGAATACCAAAAAAGCAATTATACAATGACCCCCCATTAATATTCCAAAACATGTACGCTGATTGGCCAGCATGCCCATTGTAAATCCCACAATATACCAATGGAAAAAGGTCAGTTCGCCGGGACTTTTTTACGTTGGTATAAAGTGCTCAAAACATTTTTTTTTTTTTAACAAAAAGAAAAAGAAAAAATGGAGCAACGGAGACTTTCTTTTCTCCGTTGCTTCCATTTCAAAGCATTGATGTACTGGGTATGCATGGGACGCAAGTCCCATACGCATGCTCAGTACATCAAAACAGGGAAGGAGTGTACCACAACCAGCGGAAGAACAGTAATGCGTCGTTAAACAAAGACATTATTTAAGAAAAGTATTTTTTTCCTTAAATAATGTCAATGTATAATAGCAATAACTGAATATGTGGTTGTGGTATATTGAAGATTTACCCACGGTTGGCTTTATTTAATCACTTGGGCCTCGCCCTCGTGATTAAACCACACCAACCATGGGTAAATCTTCAATATACCACATCATGTCGTCGGTTATTGCTTAAATAAAATCTAGGACATGCTCTTATAATGCTAGATAAATGTGATTGTCCACAAAGTTGTTAGCCATATAAAAGTCCCAGTGTATTGACTGTAAAACATCTACTGGCATGCAAGTCCTCAGTTTCTAAAATGTGGAATTACAAGGAATGTTTCATTTATATCCCCTTGTTTATGCTCAATCACTTTTCACTGTTCCTTCCTGTTCAGTGAAACTTAAGCAATCATTTACTTGCATTATTAACATGCTTGCACAACAACAGAGATTCCCTTTCCATTTGAAGTATGAGCACAAGAAACCACTGTGATGTACTGTGACAAGTGTGTTTCATTTCTTCTGAGGGTGTGGATGCAAGACTTTATTCTTAAACAGACTGGTATACTTACCATTTGGATTGCTGGATGCATATGCTATCATTAAGCAGGATACACCAAAGGATGCACTGAAAAAGAGCAAAAAAATGAATATTATCTAATCTTTTCCAAATTTACCCTCATTTGTCTTTATTTGCTATTACTTATGCTTGGAAGGCCAGTATCGAAACAACAGGATGCAAAAAAAAGGAATAAATAAGAATACCTAACATGTCAAGTAATTATAAATAACTGCAACAAAAATTGTTATAATTAAATATAGTTAAGTATGTTGGCCTTTTAGTTCCTGCATTACAGACTGTACTGTATTCTGCTTCTTACACTACGGAATTTCAGCAAATTTAATGTGAAAACCCCCTCTCTTCATTTAGGATCTTAAGACCTCTTTCTATTGAACATTACTGTCTTCTCAGATAACCAGTTGTTGACAGACTGTTTTCTAAGGCAAGGTGTCATAATATTTTGCTAATATCTAATTCCTATCTGCAACCCCATATCCCCCAATATCAAATACCAATACCTCTCTCACCCTAATTTACCTTCTATATAAAAACAAGTTCTTATTACATAGTGTGAATAATATATACGTTTGTCTCTGTGACTTTTCTTCCTCATGCACAACTCCCTTCCATCTTGATTAATCAGGAATATGTCAAATCAGTAAAGTTAAGTTTGGCGAATGTAAAATGTGTGATTGATATGCAGGGAAACTAACTTCACTGATAGTGGAGTCTGTTTTCTTCTGCTGTCGTGCTTTCAATGTGCAACTGTTTTGTTAAGATGATGTATGGGGGGAGGTTGCCCCCCTGCAAAAAAAAAAAAAATGTTTTCTTATGTTCGCCTAAGGTAGTTTCTGCAGAAGTTTTCAGACTTTGCAACCTTTGACGAGTCAACATGATTCCATTGAATCTTCCATACCTTAGTATTCTGCTCCATCAAGATACGGCCTGCTTACAAGGAAGTGCTTATAATTCTATCCGGGCCATTTGCAAGCTACTTTAATACTTCTCTTGCATATGGATGGCTTTTTTAACATTGTTCTAACCATTAAATGTTATTTATACCTTTTGTACCATGTGTCTGCATTGTGGCTGAAAAGTGTCCTGTGAACAAGTCTATTCACCTCGTAATCAAATCAATAAAAAGAAAATTAATGAATTAAAAACTCAATGTTTCATGTGCTGATACAATGTATGCTTACAACAGTATGGTCTACCATCACTGTTCTCTCTTTGTGGTTATCCTGGGAGGGATGCAAAAGGCAACTGCTCAGTGTAATTGTGTTTTTCCTGTTTGCTTCGTGTTCATAAGCTTTATTTTGTTGACTGCTGGAAATCAGAAGCAGTACCAAATGCAAGCAAATATCTGCAGTGCAGTCAGCATCAACATGTCCCTGATACACCTCATATGACTCCTGCATTGACCTGGGTACGGGAGTCTGGGTTAGGCGAGGAAGGAGGGAATGCTGACAGGTACTGATGTAGGACTATGTTACTCACTGTGGTTTGGGACTGGCTATCACCTGCCCACAGTGCTCATCTCAGGCCCTGTTCCCCAGCTCCAGACTCAGGACATAGGAACTAGTTTAGCCCCCCCCCCCAGAAATGAAATTTTTACAAAGGAAATCTATGAGTGTAGGCTGTTCTTGCATAAAAGTAGACTCATCAGTGACCCACATGAGTCTGTCAGTAATTACAGGAATTGTATTCACTTTCTTTCCAACTTATTTCCTGCTACAACCTCAAACATCTATGACCTTAACTCTTTCATCTTTTCATCCTTTTACCTCTTTGTTCCACAGCATGTATGACTACGACCATGATACTGCCAGTAAGAAAAAAACTGTGGATTTGTCTTACTTTATACAGACTGCGAGAGCAGCTCTCTGATGATGCTGAGATGCAGATCCTGCATGATGCTGAGTGCTGTCATCTTAGCTGGCGGAATCATTCTGGCCTACTTACTACAAAAAATATATTTAATAAATTACACTGCTTATAACAGGACTGCCAAATTGGCTCGAGAGTATGTGAGAACATCCATTATTATGAAGTGCTGGACAGCTAGCCCTCCTGAAGCAAAGTTCCTCCCTAACCCAATTCAAGTTCAACTTGGACAACTGGATGAGAAACTGGAAATTCATCCCTGGTTTGTCACCTGTGTCTCTAATACAGACAAGTAACCTGTAAATGGTTCATCTCCCAGGCCCATGCTTACACTTATCAAGGGCAGCACAACTTGTCAGAGATTTGGGATGCATGGCTAGACTTAAAAAGGCCCTTGTGGTCATTCGTCTGGTAAAAACCTATGAACCTTAAGTCTATCAAGAAACTAAGCTACATCCAGTTACAGGAATCTAAGAAAATATTGCATCTTGAATCCCGCAACCATTTATCAGGACAACCACTTGTAACATTAATTTACAGAAAATGAACCATCTGAAAGGCAGTCATTTGAAGTCTTCAGATCCACACAAACCAAGAGATAAACTCTTCAGAAGGGTTCTGCACATTCTGTGTAAAGTGTTGTCAACTGCTGCCTAAAACTAGTGCCCCAAGTCTATGTTCAGAGATAAAATGAGGAAGATCTGCAAACACTATTACTCTGTTTGTGTGTGTGTCTTGGGTGGGGCCACAAAACCCAAACTGTTAAAAACGTAGCAACCGGTTGCCTAGCCCAACAACTTGTGAAGTCTGTCTATACATACATACAGCCTTAGATTTTCAGTTTACAGTTTCATGTTATCAAATCGATCACTCTGTTCTGTGCATTTTAAGTTGCTTTATCATATTACCTAAGCAAGTTTCAACACGATAATGTTGACACTAATTTAAACCCTTTTAACTCTGCTGATTAATGCATGGATATAGGATAATTAAAAGGATCCTATATTTTTAGGATGCCTCTCTAAACAGGGCATTCACCACTGTCCAAGCACAGTGTATGGCTCACAGTGGACTGGTCATCCCCACATTTGACATTTAAAGGTTAAGATACAGACAATGAATACAGACTCTCAGTGGGATCAAAGAGAAACTTCTGTTAAATATACTAAAGAAAATGTAACTAGTTCAGCGGGATGTCATTGGTTCCATTCTCCAGGGAGTGGACACAAACATAATATCCAGGTATCAGCAACATGACTCTGGGGAACTGAGCACAATAAGGTCATTCAGTTTGCCACCCAAAACTCAGTTCTCTTTCACTGGCATTAAACAGGGAATGATAATGCTCCAGCAAGCCCTGTCAGAGGACATAAGACTGGTGGAAAAGTCACCATGTGTTTTTATTGGAAGATGATCTAGACAACAAGACCACCCCCTGACATACCAATGTGCTGCTTGTGCAAGTGCACAAGTCAGTACAGGCAATGCTGAATTCACTCCTTCATGCTCATGTTTTTTATATGTATGCCTCTGCTCCAAGTCTAAGATCTCAGCTTACTGCTGTTCACATTAATCACAAGTCTAAATGGGAACATGGGACTTTCTGGTCTTGTACAATCTGAAATGGCTTTAGCACAGCTTTTTGGAATGATTCTAGGTTGTACATCTGACTACAGTAATGTAACCTCAGCTTTTTCCTGTACAACTCTCCAGTGTTCAAAAATAACATGAGTACCTACCACTGTATAAGTGACAGGCTTAGCCTTCAGTATCTCATGCCTAGCTGTCAGTTGAAGGCAGGTCTGGACTCTCTTTTTACAGAAGCTTTATAAAAACATCTAAATTGGATAATAATAATATCACAGATTATCACCACTGGGAAAACTGGAAATCCTGTTCATATCATTTTCATGCTTGTGGCCATTCTGTCTCTAATTTTTTCCCTTACCTTCCCACAAGACGGAGCTTGCGAGGGCCGTACTTGTCCATGATTATCCCAAGAGGTAGTGTGATGGCACTGAGGAGAAAGGATCCAACTGTGAATGCCAAATTTAACATCTCTTTTTGTTTGTCGCATACCAGCCAGCCATTCACTCTTATGACTTCTTCTTTGTCAGTTTCATTCAAAGAAAGTGAATCATTTGTAATATTTTCTACACGTAGAAGCATGGAAAGGAAAGGAAAGAAAAGAGCTCTGTTAAGTATGTTTTCATCAGAACAGCCATTAAGTTAAGCTCACCATAAACATAACTTAAAAAAGCGATAACAACGGATAGAGAACTGGGTTATAAAGATGACAGGTAGCTAGGATGTTTCCAAGAGAGAATGCTGTAATGTATTACCACCACAATCCATAGTCAAACTCAAAATTCTCCTAGTAATTTTTCAACATGCAATACTTGCATACATAAATAGAGTAGCCTACAGTTGTATTACAAAACTCATATAATCACATTATTATTGTCAAAATTATGTAATCATTTAACATTTTATACAGTGTGACCGACATTTACTCAAAGTACAGTACATAATGCTACTAAGTTGGGATTTCTTACATTTGGCTAGATACATGCCAAATAAACTTGAGTGTGTGTGAAATGGCATTACTCACATTAAAAAGCTGAACAAAGATCACAAGTAAAATATTTAGGTATTGTTCATTGTTCCCTCCTTCTTCAGCCTTCTATTTTCCCCTAGACATTATTTCCATTTTTCATTTGGTTCACAGTCTTCTTTCTTTTTCTCATCTGCCATGCACTTCCTTCTTCTCACCTACTGTACACTTCCTTCTTCTCAATTACTGTACACTTCCTTCTTCTCAATTACTGTACACTTCCTTCTTCTCAATTACTGTACACTTCCTTCTTCTCAATTACTGTACACTTCCTTCTTCTCAATTACTGTACACTTCCTTCTTCTCAATTACTGTACACTTCCTTCTTCTCAATTACTGTACACTTCCTTCTTCTCAATTACTGTACACTTCCTTCTTCTCACCTACCGTACACTTCCTTCTTCTCACCTACCGTACACTTTCTTCTTCTCACCTACTGTACACTTCCTTCTTCTCATCTACTGTACATTTCCTTTTTCTCATCTACTGTACACTTCCTTCTTCTCACCTACTGTACACTTCCTTCTTCTCACCTGCCATACACTTCCTTCTTCTCAACTGCCGTACACATCCTTCTTCTCACCTGACGTACACTTTACTTGTTGGTTGACTGGCTACATTAAAAACTGTCTGTATATATACTGTACTTGTAGCGTGGGTAATGTCTGAAAAGGTTCTTAAAAGGGCCAAAAAGTACAGTTGTGTACACTTACCATAAATGTAGATGTTCAAGTGTATTCACTGCTGCAGTCATCACATTTGGGTTATCTGCCTGCAGGTAGCGCTCAGCCGGCCTGAATACCAGAGTCTTGGATTCCTGCGTCGGATGCTGTCTCTTCTTTCATGAAGTCAGGTCGTCAGGGTTATAAAACATGCAGCTGACGCCATTACATCAGTTTTTCTTGCCCCAGATATCAGGTGCCCCCACAATGGGAAGCAATTATATGTTATGGTACACCTCCATCAAAAAGCAAATACACCAGAAAACTTAAATACACCAAAGAAGAAGGAAAGGTAGAGCCAAGAGAAGTCAGGGGGCTGGAGGAAGGGTAACCAGGACTGCAACAGTGAATACACTCGAACATCTACATTTATGGTAAGTGTTCACGACTGTACTATGTTCTTCGTGTTTCACTGTTGCAGTCATCACATTTTGGTTGATTCCCAAAGATAAGAAAGGGAGGAGGAGGTTAGAGAGCATTAGGGCCAGCTATTACACCCTGCAAGACTGCAGTGGCAAAACCACCTCTAGATTTAGAAAAAATAGGCATGTGGTAATGCTTGGTGAAGGTATGTACAGAGCTCCAGGTAGCAGCTTCTAGGATGTCCCTGGTAGGGACTCCTCTGACAAAGGCTGCAGAAGTAGTTGCAGCCCTGGTGGAATGCGATCTTATCCACTGTGGGGAAGGTTTTCCATGGTTCTTGTAGCAGAAATAAATGCAATGGGCTATCCATTTAGAAATGTTTACTTTGAAATGGCCTTCCCCTCTGCCCCTGCAGCAAAGCCAGCTAGCAGCTGTTCAGATTTTCTGAGAGGCTTAGTCCTGTCCAAATAAAATCTAAGTTGTCCGTGCACATCCAGAGAGTGCAGTATTCATTTTGTGGATTAGGGAAGAAAGTAGGCAAATGAATGGACTGATTTAGGGCCACACTAGACACCACCTTGGTCATAGAGGAAAGATTGGTCCTGAGGGAAACTCTGTCTGCATGGAAGATAATGAAGGGTTCCATTGCTATGAGGGCCTGGAATTTAGGCACTCTTCTTGCTGAAGTGATGGCTAGAAGGAAGGCTGTTTTCCAAGAAAGGAATTTCAACTCTGCAGTTGCAGCTGGCTCAAAGGGAGGGAGAGTGAGCTTTTCCAATACAAAGTTAAGGTCCCAGGCTGGAGTAGGGGCTCTCCTGGGGAAGTCTTAAATTTTTGGCCCCTCTAAGGAATTGCTTTAGCAAGGGGTGAGAGAAGAGGGGTGGCTCAGTATTATAATGTGCTGAAATGGCTGAGGCATGAATTTTAATTGACGAGAAGGATAGGCCCTTGTGGAGTATTGCTGTTAAGAACTGAAGAATATGAGGTAAGCTGGGCACCGCTGTGCACCTCCCAAGTTTGGTTCCAGGAACAGTATCTTTTCCACTTTTCAGCATAGAATTTTCTAGTACTAGGCCTCCTTGCCTCCAGAATGACATCTAGCACCTGCTTACTGAGGGATGCTATTGGAGAGCTCAAGGAATTAGCCAGGCTGCAAGGTTCATGGTTTGAAGCTAAGGGTGCAAAATCTGGCCCGCCTGCTGGGACAGCAGGGAAGGGGTCTGAGGCAGGTGCCATGGTTCCAGCAGTGTCATACTGTACAAGAGGGGGTACCAGTGCTGCCGTGGCCAGTCTGGTGCAATCAGTATTGTCCTTGGCGTGTCCTGTTTGATCTACAGCATAACCTTCAAGAAGAGAGGCAGAGGGGGAAAGGCATAAACTGAGAGGCTTTCCCAGGTAAAGGACAGTGCATCCACTTTCCAAGCTTGACTGTGGGAAGCCCTTGTGTAGAATTTGTCCAATTGGTAGTTCTGAGGGGAGGCAAACAGGTCTACCCCGGAGTCCCCCATTTGTTCCCCAAGAGGTTGAATATTTTTGGTTCCAGTTTCCATTCCTGTGGGTCCATGAGATTTCTACTTAGGTCATCTGCCAGTGAATTTAACTTGCCTGGCAGGAATTGAGCTTGTAGGTGCACTTGGTAGCTCAAGGCTGTGTTCCACAGAGCCATGGCTAGCCTGCAGAGTGGGTACGAGTGGGTTCCCCCCTGCTTGTTTATGTACCACATAACTGTGGTGTTGTCTGTCTTTACCAATAGTTGTCCTGGAGGAATTCGGTCTTTGAAGGCTGTCAGGGAATTCTGTATAGCTAACATTTCTTTTTGATTGATATGCAGATGCTTCTGTCTCTGGTTCCATTTGCCCTGAATGCACTGCCCTGCCAAGTGAACCCTCCCATGTATAGTCTGATGCGTCTGTTGTTAGGGTTTGGGCGGCAGGGGGTAGAGTGAAAGGGAGCCCCTTGTTGTGGTAGCAGGCCTCTGCCCACCAAAGGAACTCTGTCTTTATACAAGGAGTGATAGGAATCATTGATTCCAGGTCCTGAGAATGTTGACATCATAGGCTTTTTGGATACCATTGTAGTTTCCTCATACGCAGTCTTGCATATGGAATTAGTAGGATGCAAGAGGCCATGAACCCCTGGGCTTGCAGAATTTTCCTTGCAGATAGCTGGGGCATTATGGCCAATAGTTTGAAGTAGGTTGTCAAATAAACTTGTTTCTCTGTAGTGAGGAAAGCCATCTGGGAAGTTGTGTTCAAGCTTGCTCCCAGGAATACAATCTGTTGGCAGGGTACTAAGTGAGATTTATTTTTGTTTATGGTGTACCCAGTGAGGTTAGAAGTTTCTTTACGAATGCCAGATGTTTTAATAGCAAGTCCTGGCTTTCTGCCTGAATCAGACAATCGTCCAAGTATGGGTATATTTGAATATTTCTCTGCCTGCAAAATGCAATGGCTGGAGCTAGACACTTTGTGAATACCCTGGGCGCAGTAGATAAGCCAAAGGGAAGTGCAGAGAACTGATAGTGCATGGAGCCTGCCCTGAAGCATAGGTATTTCCTGCAAGATTCCCTTATTGGAATGTGCAGGTAAGCTTCCTTTAAGTCTAAGGTTGCCAACCAGCATCTTTGCCTAGCATAGGAAGAAGCTGTTGAAGTGTTAGCATTTTGAATTTTGGGATTACTAGAAAGGTGTTTAGAATAGAGAGGTCCAGGATAGGACGCCAGGAGCTGTCTTTTCTGGGTACCAGGAAGAGTCTTGAATAAAAACCTTGTCCCCTTTGTTCTGCTGGGACAGGTTGAATAGCCCTGAGACTTAGAAAAGAGAGAACCTGCTGTTGGGCCTCTGCCCACTGACTTGGATGTAGGTCTGGCCTACCGTTTGGGGTTGGTAGGGTGTGGAAGTGGAATCTGTATCCTTGGGAAACTATATTCAAAACTCATTTGTCCTGGGTAATGAGTTCCCAGTTTTTTGCATGCAGGGCGAGCTTTCCTCCTACGGGAGCAGGCAGTTGAGCAGGGCTTGGAAGGGTTAAGGTTAAGTCATTGTGCCATTTTTCTGTAGGGGGGTGGCTTACTACTCCCTACTTTGGAAGTGGGAGGCCCCCACTGCTAAGGCCTGTGCGCAGGCTGAGACTGTAACCTAGGTGGTCTGCTGTTCCTGGGTTTGAACTGAGAAGGTCTGGAAGAGACTGGAAAGGACCAATTCTTTGAAGGTCAATGCCTTCTAAATCTGGGAGGCTGTACTTGTAGGAAATCTTTAACAGTTTACATAGATTTAGCTTTTTCCTCCATCCTCTTGAGGACTTCTTCTGCTTTGTTGCCAAACAGGTGGTCTTGGTTTAAGGGAGCATACAGTATTTAGCATTAACATGATATGGCAAGTTTTGCTCCTTAAGCCAAGCATGCCTTCTAAGTACAGACCCAGTGACAGCAGCCCTGCAAGATGCTGCTAAAGAGTCAAAACCACATTGCAAAGTATGTTTACCAACATGTTCTGCAGAATGCATTAAATCCTGTAATTCTTTGTGTTCAGCACAGTCAGGAATCAACATCATTTTCTGTTTAAGTAGTCCCATAATATGCTGCTGGAACTTTAACATATGAAACTGACAATTTAAAGCCCTAATGGCCCAATTAGCAGAAGTGTATACCTTCTTACCCCATCTGTCCAAGGTTCTATATCAGAAGGGGTAGGATTTTTGGCAGCAGTAACCTTAATGCCCTTTGGTCCTTGGGAAATGGTCTCTGGATCTGCAGTAGGATTCATGAAGAGGAACTTGTTAGAGTCAGGTACTCTGTAATACCTGTCAGGTTTTCTGGGAGCTGGAGGTAAAGTGTCTGCGGAAGGGCTAGACTCCAAGAAAGCATCATCTACAATGTCCAGAACAGGACAGATAGCTAAATGCCTGTGATGAGGAAGAAGTAAGAATTCCCTAAGCCTCTTTTAGAAGTCAAGAGTAATCCTGGTTTTCCCAGCGAAAATGCTCCCTAAGAGTGTGCAAGGTTTCACCAAAAGAAAAATCTTCTGGAGGTGAAGCAGAGGGAATGGAATCCTCTGCATCAGAATCCTCATAGGTAGATAAGGGCAAATCCTGGTAATCAGAAGGAACAGATATATCAGATTCCTGATCAGAAGAATCAGAAGGAAAATCAGATCTAGGTCTCTTAGAGGGGGAAGGCTGGCTTCCCCTAATTAAGGTAATAAGGTCTTCAGCCATTCTAAGCATTTGATTTTTATGCATATGGGCCTGAGCATTCGGTTTGGACGTCGGTTTTCTAGGCGTGGTGCGAGTTTTAGGCCTGGATGAAGAAGATGGCGTTGGTGTAAAATGCAAGTCTGTTGGCCTGAATACACCCTCTGAAGCTGGTGCCTGCACAGCAGCTTTGGACCCATCCAAGATAGAGACATCCGCAGGTTCCAAAGTCGAAGAAGCATCTCGAATGGGTCTCAGTAGAGGCCTGAGAATCTGAGGTAGCAGATATCAGGGGCTGCGAAAGCGCCTCGCTGAGTACCGGCGGACTGGCGACTAACTTAACGGAAGTGTCGTCGGCAGTTTTGGACCTGTGTGGTCTGTCTCTGTCTTTATCTTTACTTTTTTTGGAAGATCGGTAGTCGGATGGCTTAACAAAGCCATTTCAGAGTACTGATACCGAGTACCAAAATAATTTGCTGCAAAGATAGACCGACGACGAATAGTTCAGGGGTTGAACAAGGCACAATACCGACAGCGAGGGACGTCGTGGTCTGGACCTAAACAAGGAATGCAGTACGAATGAAAATCTTTATGAGGTATTTACTTTCCACGGGTAAGACAATTATTAACTTTTACTGACATCAGTTGGAGCAAGAAAAAAGATCCCCAACGGGGTACTTAATTTTTTTTTTGAAGACTTCGGTTCTAAAACGAAAATTTCAGGAGTAGGCCGACCGGCACTTGCCAGCTGCTTCGGCTTCGGGCACCACACAACAAGAAAGACTGATGTAATGGCGTCAGCTGCATGTTTTATACCCCTGACGACCTGACATCATGGAAGAAGAGACAGTATCCAACACAGGAATCCAAGACTCTGGTATTCAGGCTGGCTGAGGGCTACCTGCAGGCAGATAACCCAAATGTGATGACTGCAACAGTGAAACACGAAGAGCATCATATTTTTTAACAAATAAAGTGAATTAAATTAAATTCCACTCTTCTGCTCAGAGGCACCACTTTACATACTTGGGTACAGAATGACATTCAGTGGCCAGATTGACAGAATCTAAAGTGGTCAAGACACTTGAGCAAATCATTAAAGACAGCACACAGTGAAGACATTTGACCTCCACTCTTCGGACACGGAAGTAAGTGTGTAACCAGATGGAATGGTGAGTGACAGCTGATACTCATTAAGTGGGCTCCCCTTGTGTGGGACAAAAAAGTAATTTGGCTACTCAGATGTGGGTTACCATGTGTTGCAGCAAGGGTTAGTAGCAGGCCGGCTTATCACAGTGTGGTCAAGTGCTAATATAACCCTAATTCTCTCCTCAGATAAAAACATGTAGTGAAACACTAAACTCCCATGTGAGGCACTGTGAGCACTCTTCATCTCTCAGCTTAGTCTGCAGATGACATCTACATGGGTCTTCTACAGATGAACCTTTGACCTTTTGCTCAGCCTAACCTTCACCCCTGAATGAATAATTATCAAGGTGGTGTGGGTGGTCACCCTACCTTTTGGTAGGAGGAAAGCTTGCCATGTTTGACACAGGGATGAGGAATCAATGTCTAAGTCAACTTTAGAATGCTTAGAAAAAGGTAAGAAAACTTCTGCAAAGAGCTGTAAAGGCTAAATGGCTTATTGGGAACTGAATGCCTAGCATTTTAGTGCATTCAGGCTGCAAAAATGGCATCCTTGTATACTTCAACTGGAGGAAAAACAAGACTCTTCTTCCTCTGCCCCCACACAGACAGTGAGTCTCCTTTGGACAGAATAAAGAAGACAAAGCCAGTTCATGGAGGACTTCATGAACCATAAAGTCTTCCCAAAGGGGAAGAAATGAAGAGAAGGTCTTGTTATCCTATTCATCTCTGAGGGAGGAACCTTGACACCTTCAATTCTTCCATAAAAGTTGGCTCAGAATAGGATGGAAAGGACTTCTGGCAGATAACACGTGATGTCAAAGACCTGTAGCATGGATGCTATGCCTACCACATAGCTAGGGGAGTAGCAAAAGGAACCATATGCAACACATGCTAGAAAAAGGACTGATGATTGACCCGTATGCACTTAAGCTGATATAGGCACTGAAGAGTACTGTTGGATGGTGCTATCTCACCTCTGCTTAGCTACTCCTCTCAAGCACTGGACAGACAAAAGAGGTCTCAGGTCAAGAGGAGGCAAACAGCGAGTGGTCTCCACTGAGTGTTGCCATTCTGTATTCAGGGAGGTAGGTCTCAGGATCCTCTAACTGATGCCTGAGGGTTGCTGTACTGAAGCATCCTGTTCTTAACCAAGGCAAAGCAAGCAGCTCTTATGGTAGTTCTGGTTGTAATCTGGTGATTGATGGAATACTAAAGGTCTACACTTCTTAGCCATTTGAAGCTGTAACTTTCCAATGGCACACATTAGGTTGAGAGCTGCAATGTTCAATTGATTAGAAAGGGCTAAACGTCCTAAGACTAAATGTATCAACTCATGCTGGTAGACAGATATTCTGGCATGTTGTCAACAAGGGCTGCATTCTCCAAGCACAGAAACTCAAGTTTAACGGAAGAACTAGTAGCTGAAACACCATCTGAAAGGCCATCCACACGCCCATCAACTGCTTAAACATCGCACAAAAGACCACTCAAGTCCATCAACTGCAACAAGCCCTTGAAGAAAGAATTTATGCTTCTAATTTGAATATGTTTGAACAGGTCATTTACTGAAAATGCTACAACAATTCTTTGGTCACAGAGGGTAATTTTTATTATTTTCCAATTTAAACACCAACTCACAAAATACTATATATACATTTCCTAAATAAATTTAGAGAGAATGAATTTACAGCAACAAGAACATGTAAAGTTCTGAGAAAATAAACAATAATTAAATCATAAAAAAAAGTTTCTTTAAAGAGAAATTGGAAATTATATAACAAATTTCAACAGTTCCAAACAATAAGAAAGACTGCAGCATGTAACAATAATCTTTGTGATATTCAACATGACTGGTACCCAGTTCGACAATCATCCCCTTGAAAGAATGGCAAAGGTGTTGCCAAAATTGATAGATCTGGATCAATGTGGTTTTGTGGAGGGGAGGCAACTATTTGACAACATTAATAAAACAATGATGATCCAGAGGGAAGCACAGTATAAGAAAATACCTCTGTAGTTGGTAGGTCTTGATTCAGAGAAAGCACTCGATGAGCAAGCTGAGATTTTATGATTAGGGGAATGGAGGCATTTGTAGTTCCTGATACAACAGCAAGGTTAATTAGAAAGATATACAAAGGATGGGTGGCAAAAATCAAACTGGGAGTTCCTGTCTGATAAGTTGTGTCTGAACAGTGGAACCAGACAGGGATGTCCTCTTTCCCCTTTGCTATTTGCAATATATTTAAAAGCACTGCAAAGAAAATAAGGGACTCAGATACAACTAGTATGGTATTCGAGAAAAGTTGGCTTTATTTGTAGATATTTTTACCTGACAGAATCAGAAAAGGGCAACCTCAGTGTTGTGGAATATTCTAGACAGTTCTGTTTTTTTTTTTTGGGGGGGGGGGTATAAAATTAATGAAGATAAAACAAAGACTATACCTGTAAATTATATACCCACACATGAAAGTACAGTTTTGTACCTACCATAAATGTAGATGTTCGAAGATCCACATTGCTGCAGTCCTTACATATGGGTAGTCCGCTGTCCTCGGTCGGCCCGAATACCAAAGTATTAGGCTGACGTCGGTCATGGGCACTCAGATCTGACATCAGAGCGTCAGGGTATAAAAGCGCATGACCGACGTCATATCCTCAGTCTTTTCTTGCCCCAGATGTCAGAAGGCCCTAAAAAGAAAGGCCACAGCCCAAAAACAGGATACCTCCCAAAAACAACCATCACCCAAACCATATAACCATGCCAAACTACAGAGGGGAAGGAGGGAGGGTATTGACTGCAGCAATGTGGATCTTGAACATCTACATTTATGGTAGGTACAAAACTGTACTATGTTCTTCATCTCACATTGCTGCAGTCCTTACATATGGGTAGAATCCCAAAGCAGAGGTAAAGGGAGGATGGCAAAATCATAAAGCATTAGGGGCTGCTAAAATGCCCTGTAAAATTGCAGTGGCAAATCCAGCCCTAGACTTAGAATAAAGAGGAAGGTGGTAATGCTTGGAAAAAGTATGTACTGAACTCCAAGTGGCTGCTTCCAAAATATCTTTTGTAGCTACCCCCCTTAGAAAGGCAGTAGAAGTGGCAGTAGCTCTAGTGGAATGAGGTCTGATTCCAGCCGGAATCTCCTTACCATGATGGGAATAACAGAAAGAAATACAAAACCCAATCCATTTAGAAATAGTTTGTTTTGAAACAGGTTTTCCCTGAGAACCCAAAGCAAAAGAAACAAACAACTGCTGAGACTGCCTGAACCCCTTGGTTCTGCTCAAATAATAACGTAACTGCCTGTGAATATCCAAAGTATGCAAAATCTTCTCCCTTTATTTTGAGGGTTTGCATAAAAAGTAGGCAAATGAATAGTTTGGTTCAAGGCCACACTAGAAACCACTTTAGGCATAAAGGAAGGATTAGTACGCAAAGATATCCTATCCTTATGAAAAATCAGGAAAGGTTCCACTGCCATAAGGGCCTGTAATTCAGAAACCCTTCTTGCAGAGGTAATGGCCAACAAAAAAGCAGTCTTCCATGATAAATACTTTAACTCGGCAGTAGCTGCAGGCTCAAAAGGTTGTAGAGTAAGCTTTTCCAACACAAAATTGAGATCCCAAGCAGGAGTAGGAGCTCTACGTGGGGGTCTTATGTTCTTTGCCCCTCTAAGAAATTGCTTAAACAAAGGATGGGAAAATAAAGGAGGGTCACAGTCATAGTGAGCAGAAATGGCTGCAACATGAACCTTTATTGAGGAGAAAGACAAACCCTTGTCCAATAACTCAGTAAGATATTGAAGAGAAACACTTAAATCAGGCTTGGAAACATCAAAGTCCTTCGCTTTGCTCCAAAGAAAAAATCTCCTCCATTTATCAGCGTAAACTTTCCTTGTACTAGGCCTTCTGGCCTCCAAAATAACATTCAAAACTTGTTGTGGAAGCTGAGACCCTCCAGGGTCTAAAACAGAATATGCCAGGCTGTGAGATGCAGAGACTGAATCTTGACATTGAGGAAGTGATTGCCCTCCTGAGACAAAAGATGCGGAATCAAAGGCAGAAGCCATGGAGGCTCCTGCCAAACTCCTCAGTAGTGGGTACCAGTGCTGTCGAGGCCAATCCGCGCTATCAGAATCATGGATGGCTTGTCTATTCTGGCCTTCAGGAGTACCTTGGGAATGAGAGGCAGAGGTGGAAAGGCATAGACATGAAGATTGCTCCAACTGAATGATAGAGCATCCACCTTCCAAGCTGTGGGATGAAACATTTTGTGCAAAACTTTGGCAACTGGTAATTTAGTGGAGAAGCGAACAGATCTATGTCTGGAGTCCCCATAACACTGTCAACTTTTGAAACACATGAGGATCCAGTTTCCACTCGTGAGGATCCACAATTTGTCTGCTCAACACATCCGCTAAGGAGTTCTGTGCTCCTGGTAGAAACCTTGCCTGAAGATTGAGGTGTAAACTGAGAGCAGTCTCCCACAAAATCATCGCTTGCCTGCAAAGAGGGTACGAATGGGTTCCCCTTGCTTGTTGATGTACCACATGACAGTAGTGTTGTCTGTTTGAATCAACACCTGTCCTGGGTGAAGTAAATCCTTGAAAGCCATCAATGCAAATTGGACTGCTAACATCTCCTTCAAGTTGATATGCAAATGCTGAAGTCTGACAGGCCACGTGTCTTGCACCCATTTTCCATTGAGGTGTGCTCCCAAGCCTTGTCCGAGGCATCTGTCGTTAGAATCTGACTCGCCTCTGGTCGGGTCACAGAGAGTCCCTTGTTTAGGTGACATTCCTGAGCCCACCACAAAAATTCTTTCTGAATGCAAGGTATTATCTGAATGACAGTGTCTAGATCTTGGCAGTGTTGTGTCCATACATTTTGAGATACCATTGAAGCTTCCTCATATGCAGTTTGGCATTGGGAAGCACCAGAATACAAGATGCCATGAACCCCAAGGCTTGAAGGACTGTCCTTGCAGTCAGCCTGGACTGTAGAGACATTTGATGGAAATAAAGAGAAAGGCTTCTTTGTTTGTCCGGGGTCAAAAAGGCCATCTGGGAAGCTGTATTCAGTCTCACACCCAGAAAGCACATGTCCTGAGAGGGTACTAGACTGGACTTTGTTTCGTTCACAGAATACCCTAGGCATCTTAACACTACCATCACATACTGTAGATGATGCAGAAGTTTGTCTTTGTGTTGTGCAATAATCTGGCAATCGTCCAAATAAGGATAAATCTGTATTCCTTTTAACCTGAAAAAGGCTATCACTGGAGCCAGAACCTTTGTGAACACTCTGGGCGCAGTAGATAAGCCAAAGGGCAATGCAGAGAACTGATAATGTAAATTTCCAGCCCGAAAACGCAGGTACCTCCTGCAACTGGGCCTGATAGGAACATGAATATAAGCCTCTTTGAGATCCAGAGTTACCATCCAGTGATCTTTTCCCAACAGAGGTAAAAGCTGTTGTAACGTCAGCATTTTGAACTTTGGAATGTCCAGATAAGTGTTGAGGATAGATAAATCCAAAATCGGTCTCCACGTGTTCCCTTTCTTTGGTACTAGAAACAGGCGAGAATAAAATCCTAGTCCCACTTCTGACAGAGGAACTGGCTGTATAGCTCCTATTTGAAGAAGTAAAGAAATCTGCTTGTGAGCCTCTATCCTTTGCCGAGGAGGAACGTCTGGCATGCCTTTGAAAGGAGGCAATGTATGGAAATAGAACTTGTAGCCTCGGTTTATAATGTCCAATACCCAGTTGTCCTGGGTGACTAAAAGCCAGTTTTGCTTGAAGAGTGCTAATTTTCCTCCCAAAGGAGCTGCCAGGGAAGAAGAATCTGGCAGCTGAAAATGCAGGTCATTGGGCCTGTTTACGACAGGACTGGCCCCTGCCCTCACCTGCAGATTGTGCAGGCGAACTCCAAGTTCTAGGCCTGAATGTACTGTGAGCTCTGCCCCTGCCACGTCTAGCTCTACCCCTAGATTGAGAATCAGAAGAAGGGTAGGTCCACCCCTTAGCAGGCCAATTTCTACTAAACTTTGGAGGTTGCACCTGCAAAAAATCTTTAACAGTCTGCATAGACTTAGCCTTGTCTTCCATTTTCTTCAAAACCGACTCCACAGGGGGACCAAACAAAACTTCAGACTGTAAAGGGGCATCCAGAATTCTAGATTTAACTTGCTCGGACAAATTCTGATCCTTAAGCCAGGCGTGCCTACGAAGAACTGATCCAGTGGCAGCCACCCTAGAAGAGGCCTGTACAGCATCAAAACCACACTGCAAAGAATGCTTACCCACCTGTTCAGAGACATGTACTAAATCCTGCAATTCTTTACACTCTATGCCCTCTGCCAAAGCATCCACTTTAGATTTTAGCTGAGAAAGGAGGAAATTCTGATACTTCAACATATGAAACTGGCAATTTAAAGCCCTCATTGCTAAAGTAGAAGAGGTATACACCTTCTTACCCCATCTATCCAAAGCTCTAGCTTCCTTATCTAGAGGAACCGGATTCTTTACAACAGAAGCTCTAACACCCTTAGGCCCCTGACTAATAGTTTCTGGGTCCGCCCTAGGACTCTTATACAGATATTTATGAGCCTCAGGCACCCTGTAATACCTGTCCGGTTTAACTGGCAGGAGGCAAGGAATCTGGATTAAGGAAGCCTCGAGAAAACATCTTGAACAACATCCAAAACAGGAGGTATAGCCAAGGGTCTATGCTGTGGTAAAAACAAGAATTCCCTAAGCCTCTTTCGTGAATCAGAGAAATCCTGTCCTTCCCACTTAAAATGCTCCCTCATGGAATGCAGAGTTTCTGAAAACGAAAAATCCTCTGGAGGAGAAGCAGAAGGAGTGGAATCCTCTGCATCAGAATCCGAATAAGGGGGAAAATCTTGAATATCTTCAGCAGAAGAGTCTGAGTCGTCAGAGGCCTGATCCAAACTTTCCAACTCTGGCTTCACCCTGGGCCTCTTATCAGGAGGGGGCATAGAACCTCTAATCAAAGTAATCAAATCTTCTGCCATTTTAAGCATGTGCTTTTTAGGCACAGACCCTGAAGTACCTGGAGGGACACCAGAGGAAGGCAAAACAGACCTGCCTTTAGAAGAAGCCTTAGAAATAGTAGCAGAAGGCCTAACCACCTTAGGCATAGAAGGGAGAACAGTAACCTGAGAGGCCCCTTCAGCTTGACCTGACTCCTGTGAGGCCACATCCTGCAAAATCAAAGTTTCCCCCTGAGACTCAACAGAAACTTCAGCCGGATCCACCTGCTCCACTGTAGCTTCTGCAGGACCGGCGTCCGAAACGGACGAATCAACCTGTCTAGGTTTCAAGGATTTGTCCTTGCGCTTCTTCGTGGAAGCGGGCGCCGGAGGATCCGACGGCATATTATAATTACACCGCTTACCAAAAACTAACCTAGCACAATCTAACCTTCTTTTTATAGTGCGCTTATTAAACCTAGCACAAAACCGACACCCGACAACGTCGTGGTCCGGTCCCAAACAAGGAATGCAAAGAGAGTGATAATCCCTATGCGGTATCTGTTTCCCACAAGAAATACAATTATTCACTTTTTCTGACATCCGGAATTAACTGAGGCAAGGAAAAACAAAAATATTCCCCAACGGGGTACTTAGCCCAACTCAGTCTGAAACTCAGAATACGAAAATTTCAGAACGCCGAACGGCACTTGCAACGCTGCTTCTGCATCGGACCATGCGGCAAAAAAGACTGAGGATATGACGTCGGTCATGCGCTTTTATACCCTGACGCTCTGATGTCAGATCTGAGCGCCCATGACCGACGTCAGCCTAATACTTTGGTATTCGGGCCGACCAAGGACAGCGGACTACCCATATGTAAGGACTGCAGCAATGTGAGATGAAGAACATCTGGTTCAGCAATACCCATATTTATGGTGACATGATAAAATGAAGTATTTAGGAGTAAGAATTAAAAAGGACACTGTTATGGCAGCTAAGTATATAATGGAAGAGACTAAACAAAATAAAATAGCTATGGTCTATGGATATGGACAGCAAGATATAAGCAGTAAAAATGTTTTTAGTTCCTTTTGTTTTATACACAGGTCAGGCATAATTTTATTAACCAGGGGAGACTTTATGTATTGTAGTTAATAAAGAGTTGAAGGATTTTATCTGGGAGGGGAAGTGGGCAAGAGTCAAGTGGGATAAGTTTGTCCTTCCAATAGAACAAGGACCTTCAGGAGTACCCAATTTGAAGAGCTACACAGCTAAGGCTTTTATATATAACACAACCAGAAAGCTACAACTCAAAGTGGAAAGGGATGATAAGTGTGTGTGGGGGGGGGGGTGATTCAAGATATAAGGAAAGAGTGGGATTCTGGGTGCAAATACTTAAGGAGAAATAATAAGAGAGGGAAATAATAAGAGAGGGAAATGTAATAGAATGGGAAGAGGCAAAGAAGACATCTGGACTGCAGGCTAGAGAATGCCTTCCATATCAGGGAGTGATGTCAGAGTATAGGCAAAGAGAAAAATAGGGGAATCCTAGGTGAAAGACTTGAACTGTTAGTTTTTAACTGAATCTAAAACAGAAGCTGCTGTTAAAAAAGGGATATTTGTAGGGCACATAAGATATTGCACAATAATTACAGGAATCAATCAGAGGAGGCCAGAAAAGATTAGGAAGACAGATTAGAAAAGCAATCCACAAAGAAACTATGGGGACATATGTACATCTCCCAAATATGTAACAAAATCTAGAAGATTTAGGATTTTTACTTGAAAGTGTTTGCATAGGTACTTTTATACCCCACTCCAAATAATTTTTCTTCAGGGGTAGATGGCAAATGATGGAGGTGTTAATAGGGAAGAAGGAGGTACCTGGAAGCATATGCTTTCAGAGTGCAAGGCAGACTTTAAAATTCCCTATAAGGTAATTACTCTGTCAGGAGTAATGGGTGAAAAATGGATGCAACTAAGGAAATTATATATATTTTTTTTAGCTGGGGTATAGGAACTAAATTGCCTAGACATAGTAAGACCTTGTTAAGTTTAATTGTGGTGGCTGCCAAAAATGCATTTACTAGAAAATGAAAATCAAAGTCTAACCCAACCATACTTGTAATAGTGAAAACTGTAACAGAGATAAAAGGAAGCAAGGTCTTAGAAAAGTGTAAGAGTAAATTACACAGAAAATCAAGGGAACAGCACATGCAGAATAATGGGGTCTATATCAGCATATCAAATGCTGAAAATGCCGAATGCAATTTAATCTGACTGAAATGTTCGAAATCTCAAAACAGCGAACTGACGGAACATCAATTTCTTTCCCAGGGAAAAAAATCGGTGTTCTGTGCAAAAAAAAAATTTTTTTCAATAAACACTGACAGAAGTGGGGGGCTGTACCCACCACACCCCCTTACTTAAATATACCAACTCCGAGACCGCACCACAGTGGAGGAAATATCAAACTCCGATGACAGCCCACCGATTTCTTTCCCTGGGAAAGAAATCGATGTTCCGTCAGTTCGCTCTTCTGAGATTTCGAACATTTCAGTTCGATTAAATTAAATTTGGCGTTTTCAACATTCCAAATGCTGATAGGAACCCGAATAATGTGTTGGAGAAGGAATGAAATTTAAGAGAAGGCAGGAATTTAACAATTTATGTAATGCTGGATGTGAGGTATAATTTTGTAAATGTGAACTTGTTAATATGGTTTGATTACTTTTATATAAATGTAAATCTGTCTATGTCACAAGTGACAATTCAATAAAGGTGTTAGAAAAATCATCCCTTGCTTACATTAACTGGTTCTGTGTAGGAAGTTCGAAGTACACAATGCTAAAACCCAAATGCCAACATATGAAACCCCCAAACTACTTAAATCTTTAGACACAACTGCAGAGTAGGGTCGGCTTTAGGTCAAGTGGTGCCCTAGGCAAAAGGGCTCCACAGAACCCCCCCACATCATCTGGTGACCCCATCCTGGTCTAGTTTTATCATGCAGTTTACTGGAAAAGTGCCCCTGTTAGAGTGGCGCCCTAGGTGACCGACTAGTTGGCCTATGCCTAAGGCCGGCTATGCTGCAGAGTTACTAGAAACATGATACATATAGGCTTGTGTGTCTGTGACTTTGTGTGAGTGCTGGGTTGCAGTGTGTGTGTGTGTGTGTGTGTGTGTGTGTGTGTGTGTGTCAGCAGCAATGCTCTGTGCAGAAGGGATGTGCACTGGTAAAGGGAGTGATCTTATACCCAACACCTCTCATTTTGTTACCTTCACAAGGGAGTTGCCACAGAGTGACCAACCGAATGTAGCACAGAAGGCAGACTTCTGACACTATCTAGACATTTACTTTGTCTGATATTATGAAAGGAATGATTCCCTCACATGTAAATGTACTGGATATTAGTTATGATAACCCTACTCTTAGAGTAACAAAAAACTGGTGGGGGACACAATAGATGTATCTAGATGATTACACTGGCAGTCAGTATGGAAGATGTCACAATGTTTTACTTTGTGGCTAAGGTACATCCAGTCTTGAAAGTGCAAGATGTGACGGGTCTACCCAGATCTCAAATTTGGATTCCTATTCTGCCAGCATTCAAAATGTGCTGGTATTCTTAACTCAGTGGCATTTATCATGTGATGTTTAGTTCATGTTACTGAAGTGCATAAATTTTGGCTCACTTAAACCAAATCCTGAAACCGTGGTTACTTGAATAAAACAATTGGTAAAAAAGTTGCTAAACGAAACAACAACATATCTGAAATACTTTTAACAGCACTAGACAATAGAAACAACACAACACAAGTATCTATATGTGGCCCTGCGCCCTCTTACATACATTCCTGCTACTTAGTAATAAGCCAACCTGGGCTCACTCAGTCTTGGAATAAAGGCAAAAAGAAAATATTTTCCCCCTTCAGTGGGAATGTGAAATTTTGGAGCTATAACATCTAAGTAGCACAACTGAGAGAGAGAGAAACAGAGAAAGTGTGTGCCTGTGTTTGTGTGTGAGTGTATTGGCACGGGTGGTGGGGGGCTGGGAAATGGCTGTTCTGCAAAATACTTCTCAGAATATCAAAATGACTGCAGGAGTGTTACTTTTATGTATTCAGTAGCTGCATTTTGGTTAACATCCACAATGCAGTGCATGGAGCCCATGGGACTACACAGCATGGCAGTTTTGGTATGCTGCAGTTTTGGTGGGACAATATTTTCTAATGGGCAAGATGAAAAAAAATTCAAAACTACATATCTAAAATTCTCCAGACCAATAATTCAACTCACTCCACAGATGAATATGCTGAAAACTTGACCTGGTATACTTCCCGATCCAGCTGCAGTCAATAATTGATTCACATTGTTACTAGGCTAATGACCTGGGGGGGGGGGGCTTTCTAAGCTTAGCCAAGTTTTCCCGAAAGAATAATGGTGTCCTGTATCCAAACAGGACACAATGAGGGCCAGTCATTTAAAACCTACCTTTGTCCATAAGGAACATGGCTGCCAGGCCTGGTGTAAATTTCCTGTTCCCCATCCACTGGTCTAGGATGCATTTAAATTGGGTAATAGATGAACTCAGCTTCACATGGATGAGAAGCCTGTTCCACAGGAGGGGCAGTCTCTGGGACACATATCTGTCTCTCCAGCATGCTCTGTTCAAGTCACAGACAAAATTCAGGACCTTAGACCTTGTATTACTGTTTTACTTATAAATATTAAGGACATTCATAAGTGTGGAGTTTACTGGTGCCTTGTAAGCCAGGCATAGATCACCCCGCAGCAATCTCTAGCAGACTGAGTAGAGGGAAAAGGCTTTAAGGTGTTCTGCATAAGGCAGGTTTGTTACGTCTTGTATTCCTTTTGTAAGGAAACTCTGAGGTCGCTCTAGTTGCTGCATATGCCTGGTCAGGTACATACCAAGGTGAGCATTGTATTCTATGGCTGATAAAGGCGGAGTACAGTTATATTATAATGACCTCTTTGTATCTAGACAACATGCCCTTACTTATAAGTTGTGCAACATAAAAGGATTTCCTCACTATTCTGGCCACATGGTGGCCAAAGGTAAGGCTACTGTCTACATACATACCCAAATCCCTGACCACTGGGTCAACACCTAGGGGAGTACTATTAACATGGCAATTTGCTGGAATGGTTGACCTCCTAAATAGTGCAATTATGGCCAAAGGTAAGGCTACTGTCTACATACATACCCAAATCCCTGACCACTGGGTCAACACCTAGGGGAGTACTATTAACATGGCAATTTGCTGGAATGGTTGACCTCCTAAATAGTGCAATTATGCACTTCTTAGCATTGAATTTAAGACCATAGCTTTGGCACCATTTGTTAGTCAGAGACATTCCCGAGTCAGTGATAACTCTCAGGTTGTCTGGATCACAGGCAGGGCTTTATTCCTCTATGCCATTAAGCTGGGCTCAAAAGCCTTCATTCAACACTACTTTTAACTGAATGGCTTCTATGGAGCTATCTGGTGATCTTTTTATCCTGTTGAACTATGAATCTCCAAGCAATTTAGTTAGTAACAACCCTGCTGCAATTGACAAAGTCTTTCCCATACTATTCTAAGTAATTAACACCATGTCACTAATCCAATTTGCATAAGTACCAACTTCATTGTGTTGCTTTACTGTTTATGTGAAATCTGTCTGCTATTTTTTACATATGAACACCTTGAATATCAAGCAATGATATTACCAAGGCAGTAGACGAAAAGGTATCTTGGACCAGTTCATTCACAGGATTTGTTATGAGTTTCAAGGATATTTACGTCTAATGCCCACGTATACCTTGCCAATACCCACCCTCAGGTTTGCAGGTTAGTTTAGTCCTGAGGTAAATTTGAGAGTACCCGTCTAGTCATTCAGATTTAGTTTGAAGAAAAATATTGAATCACTGCACTACTTAACCTGCAGGGGCAGTTTATTCCAGAGAAGTAGAAAGCACCATGTACTTAATCTATCACATCATTGCTTTCTGTTTATCTGCTAATGAAGGTTCAGGTCTTTGGTTCTACTGTTATCTGCTCTATACAACTTAACAAAGTAAGGTAAGTACATCAAGGACCACCAGATATCTAATAGTACTAATGGTACAGTAAGTGAAGCACAGATCACCACTCGGGAATTTAAGAGGCACAAAGTACAGGGACAGAACTTGCAGCCTCCCTGGTAACTTGGGTTCTTGTGACTAGACATTTTTGGTTAAGAACCTCTGGGACTTTTCACTTAATTATTCCTGTTTTAAGGCATGTGCAACTGCTTGCTGTCTTCTGTATTTTTCCATATTTGTCTTCTGTTTGTTTTCATAAAATAGACACATAAAATGTACTAATCTCAGGAACTACAAACTGCAAGCTGGTATCTGTGCATACAGCACTTCTTCCCTTCCCCTGTTTATCGTCTGTGTTTCAGCTTTTTCTGAAAAGCTCATCTGGCTATGAAAACACTTAAGTAGGAGAAAGGTCAATGTGAAGTGAATGAAAACAGGAAGCCAAATAAAGAGACACAAGACACAGGCGCTAACAAATGCAGACAGTCAGCAATATGCAGCCTGTTAAAAAGAAATCACCCGAAGCACTGGTAACTGCTTAAGAAAAACAAGGGAGTTGGCTGGGAAGCCAAGTTACTCAGAAAAGGAAAAACAACAGAAACACATGCAGACAGACAGATACACACACACACACACACACACACACACACACACACACACACACACACACACACACACACACACACACACACACACACACACACACACACACACACACACACACACACACACACACACACACACACACACACACACACACACAATCTTGTGTGTGTGTTTATGTACAGATGTCTGTGCACACAAATCTAAGTGTTCAGTTTTGATTCAAACATTCACAATATTGAATGTTTTTATTGCTGTCACAAATGATCAAATAGTCTGATGATTGCAGTGTTCTGGTATTACTATGTGCAACAGTGGGGTACCACAGGGTTGGGAATTTGCCCTTTCCCCACAGTTGTGCAATCTCAGAGTTGGCATATTTAATTAACAGGGGATGTGGGGTGCAAAGTCTCCCTGCTCACCTTACTTGTATATGCTAACACTAACCCTGCCCCAAACCCCAATCCCTACAACTGTCCTTAGAAAAAACCTTCAAGAAACAATACCACTATTCCAGTGAATAAGGGACAAAGACACTATCTGCCTCTTTTGATCTGTCAAGTTTCAGTGTTTTAAATGTTCAATGTACTGTAATCAGAGGTTCATAGTTGTGTACAAGGCTAATGGCCCTGGAACCTTTACAAGTCTAGCCCATAGGATTACCCTGGCATTGTGCCACCCGACCTTAGTTTCCAGTGCCTCTGTCGAGTAGAACCACTGGTGTGATCCCCAGGGTGAATTTTCTATTTCCCACTCACTCATCAAGATTTCTCTTGAAGAGGGCCAGTGAGGTGCTCTGTTTGACATGTATGGGAAGTCTGTTCCACAGCATGGGCAGTCTCTGGGTTATGAACCTGTCCCTCCAGCATGTTCTGTTGATTGTGGTAATTAGGCAGAGGTCTCTGGAGCGTGTGGTGCAGAGGGATTGGGATTTATTTAGATGTAGCATTTCTAACAGAGCTGGGTCAGACATGGCTTTGTAAGTCAAGCAGAGATCGCCTCTAAGTAGGCGATATGAGACAGAGAATAGTTGGGAGTTTTTTGAGTCTGTCCATATAGGACCAATGTTTAAGGCCTAGGATCCTCTTTGTGAGGTACTTTTTCAGCCTCTCCAGTTGTTGCAGATGTCTAGTGAGGTACATGCCAAATGGGGCATTATACTTGATGATTGGCCTAAAGAGGGAAGAGTAGAGGGAGACAATGACCCTTAGTAATGAGATGTGCTACATAGAAGGACTTTCTGATGACAGTGGCAGTGTGGTGGTCAAAAGAGAGGTTGCTGTCAGCCTGTGTTCCCAGATCTCTTATAATGCCTTCTTTGTTCATTGGACTACCATCGATGTGGTAGCTCATGGGAATTGGGTATTTACCAAAGGGGGTGATGACACATTTTTTGGCATTGAGCTTAAGGCCATGGTTCTGACACCAGTCGTTGGTCTCCGTGAGGCCTTTCTGTAGGATGTCAACATCACTTGGGGAGTTAATAATGGCTCCCAACTTGCAATCGTCTGCGAACTTTGTCAGCCAGAGTCCCTTTGTGTTGGACTGGACTTTTGAGAAGTAGATACCAAACAGAGGAGGACCCAGGACCGATCCCCGTGGGACTCCACACTCGTGACTGGTCGGCAGTCTGACTTGGAGTCAGCTACGTTCACACTGTGAGTTCTATCTGTGAGCCAATTTGCAACCCACCTAGTGATATAGGGGTTGATGCCTAGCTTAGTGAGTTTTTCTGTGATTACTGAGTGGGGAATGATATCAAAGGACTTGGCCAGATCAAGGTAGGCAGTATGAACCACCTTACCTTCATCCACAGCTCTGGTGACTGACTCAAAGAAGCCAACCAAGTTGAGCAGGCATGATCTACCCTTCACAAAACCAAACTGTGTGGGATCCAGAGTTCGGAGATTCCCTGTTCCCTTGTTTATTAGGTCCATGATGATGCATTCCATAGCTTTGCATATCAGACTTAGGCTAATGGGGCGATAGTTCCCAGGGTCTGTAGTCGCTCCTCCTTTGTGGAGAGGGATGACAATAGCAGTGCGCCATTCGATAAGGACAAAGCCTGAGGTGAAGCTGTGATTAAACAGGGCACACAGGTGAGGTGCCAGTTCACTCTGTAGTTGATGTAGAACACAGCCAGGGATATTGTCAGGTCCCATAGAAACTGTATTCTTGGACTTGGACAGCAGTGTTTTAACCTGTGCAGCAGTAACACTGGGTGCCTGGCAATCTACTGGTATTTTGATTGGTCTTTTGGGGGGAGAAAGGGGTAAAGTTGGCACTGAATCTGCCAATCAGTATATTGGCAATATCTGTGGCTCAGTATAGGAGGTACCATTGTGCAGTAGCTCAGAGCAAATCTGGGTATTGCCGTGGAGGTTCTTTACATACCTATAGAAGGCCTTGTGGTGGTCTTTACTATCGGCTGCAGTGTTTTTTTTTTTTTATTTAACATTTTGTTAACCGGGAAAGTCCGACTTGGAACTAAGCCAATTTTCAGCAGAGGCCTGGGGAGAAACACTCCAGATGTTAAGTTGTCAATCTCGTCTTCATTCTTGCTTGATGGGTTCGGAGCCGATCCTCGGCTCCGACTCGGCACTTTGCTAAGCTCGAGAGTCACTTTTACCAGCTCGAGGCAGCCCCATATCCCATGATGCAAGGCGGTAAGTACCCAGATCTCGTTTGCCGCTTCGCTGATGAGGTCCTCCTTTTACCAGCTCCTGGTAAGTGTTTAAATTTAAACTGCTATTAGCCCCTTTTCAGATAAAAAGTATTTTTTCTTAGAAATCTTTCATTTTTAGTTAATTGTAAGCCCCTTTTTGACTAAATTTATTCTTCCTCCTTAATTTTTTTAGTCAGGCCTTCTTCCTTCCCATCCCCCCCCCTGTCAGGGTGTGTGTGTGTGTGAGGTTTTTACTGGTTATACTTTAATTTTAATTGTTTGATTGGGACTGTGTGTGTACTGTTTTCTGTATCCACTATGTCCAAAGAGCAGAGGGTCTCAGGCTTTTAGAAGTGTGACTCGTGCTGTCAGAAGATGTCTCTGACAGACGGTCAAACTTCTTGTTTATACTGCCTGGGACCTCTCCACCTGCAGGACTCCTGTGCAATATGTCACTCTTTTAGCCAGAGAGTCCTGCAGGAAAGGAGAAACAAGCTCATTTTAAGGGGACTCCTTAAACTGGAGGGCTCCCCGGCCAAATCGGCTCCTGGAAAGCCTTCCAGGACTAAGGCCCAGGCTTCTGTACCAAAGCCTTCGGCCTTGGCTCCGACTTTGTCGGAGTCGAGATCGGCTCCGGCTGGAGCCAATCCGACCTTGGCTAAATCTTCGGCACCGATGGCCATCGGTGCCGATACTTCTATGGTCACTTTGGTGTCGGTTCCGACTGGCTCCGATCACCATGTGGCCCAGGGTTCGGTGTCAGCGCCGACCGGCACCGACACCGCTATTTCGATGCCTGCATCGGCTCCGGCTGGAGCCGATGCATCTAGATCTTCTCGGGCGAAAAGTTATCGGCTCCGACTGGATCAGTGGGTTTGTCGGCTCCGATGGTTCCTTCGAGGAAGAGGTCCAGGTCCCCCTCTTTGGAACGGATTCTGTCGGCTCCGGCCTCACCTCTTCTTTCGGAACGGAGCCATCGGAGCCGATCATCTAGGTCGTCCAGGTTATCTGACCATGATTTAGAGAGGGTGGTAAGCAGATTATTAAAATTACAGGCACTGGCCCAGATGCTTCATAGTCCGTCTCAACCGACGACTATTAGTCCACACCCCCTTCAAGTTCCTCCTTCGACTCTACAACAGAGTTTCGAGCTGGAGTCTACGGGAATAGTTACGGCTATGGCTGAGGGGCAGATACCCCCTCCTTCTGCACCTTCAGCATCTACTCTTATCTCCTCCTCGAGACCTTCCTTGGAGGGATTCGGTGGTCGGGCTTCCCTGGTCTCCTCCGAGGGGGTGAGTGGCATCGGACCCTTGTCCGAACCCGCTCTTCCCCTTGGAGCTTCGGCCTTGGTGAGCTCGGCTCCGACATCTGCCTCGGAGCCTTCCCTTTTGGTGGGCCCGGGAGTCCCAGTTTCTTCGGAACGGGTTCTCTCGGATCTCCCTGGGAGGGGGGCCTTCGAGGTGATGAAGAGTGTGCTGGCCACTGGGCTCAGTCAGCAGTCTATTCCCTTAGCTCCTCCCTCTACAGTGCCTGTCGATATCTCTTCCATCTCTCTTGCTCCCGGACCCAGAGATCCACCGCCTCAGGTTTCCCCACTGGGAAGAACCCCCTCTTCCGAGGATTCTCCTGACCAGTCAGGAGATCCTCCGCGCAAGAGGACTTGTAAGAGGAAACACCTGGACTCCCCTGAGTCTACCACTTCAGATGTCGACTTAGATGAGTCGGAGGGATCCCCAAGATCCCCCTCTGAGGATGTCTCCTTTTCAGACATCCTAGAACTCCTAAAACAGAGGGGAAACTGGCCCTCCATAAATCCCTCCGAGGATGAGTCGGTATACCTAGAGGCATTTGGATCTCGACCCTCCACCTCCTGGGTGTCTCCACCTTTCGACCCCCTTATGGAGGTTATTGCTCGAAAGGCTTGGGCTGCTCCTGATTCTGTAGAGGCAGTTCCTAGGAGGCCGTCTAAATTTATTACAGCCCCTTCTGAAAAGCAATTCCTTACAAAAGGTGTCCCTGTTGATGCCATGTTGGTGGCGGCCACCACTAAGAAGGAACTTACAGATCCTTCCATACCAGTCCATCCTCCTAATAAGGATTCTAGGACCATGGATAGGTATGGTAAGCGGATGTTCTCCTCAGCGACCTTTGCCATGCGTTCGCTGAACTATTTATGTCACTTCACCAGACTCCAAAGGGACATCCTTAAAGAACTAGGTGAAGTAGTGCAGGATCCTACGGCTGCAGGGGCTCAAGAAAAGATTGCTTCTCAGCTAGGAATCCTTAATTCTATAGCTAACTCCTCCATGCGACTGATCTCGTATGCAGCAGATGGAGTGAGTAGAGCCGCGGGTACAGGAGTGGCTCTTAGACGTCAATCCTGGATGCGGCTCTGTAATTTTGCAGATCCCTTTAAGGCGTCCTTCACAAATTCTCCCTTTGATGGGTCAGCATTGTTTGGCCCTCAAGTGAAGGATACATTGACCAGGTGTGAGCAGGACGGCAAGACTCTTTCTGCCGTAGGGGTCAGTTTTTCCACCCCCTCTAGACCTTACCCCAAAGGTCAGAAGGGCAGGAAAATGTGGTTCCGTAAATCCCAGGGAGTCACGTCAGACGCACGTGGTCAGTTTACCCCTAGAGGCAGAGGGGGTAAAAATAACAGACGCCGCTCTAGAGGCAGAGGGGGTCCACAAAACCAGGGAAGCAGAGAGCCTCTCTCTGACAAGCCCTTCCAGCATCCCTGAGATGTTGCCCGGCTGTCCATCCTTGGAGGCAGTCGGGGGAAGACTATCGCTGTACCCAGAAGCCTGGCGTTCCCTCTCTCAAGACAGATGGGTACAGTCGATCATATCTGAGGGCTACAAAATTCCTTTCGAGGAAAGTCCTTTCACTCACAAAAATTCCCTTCCAGATGTGCCACCCTGTCTAAGGGAAATTGCAAAGTTAGAAGTATCAAAGCTTCTACAAAAAAGGGCCATTCAGCCAGTTACAACAGACCATTCAGAGCCCGGAATCTACTCAAGATTCTTTTTGGTCCCCAAAAAGACGGGAGACTGGAGACCAATATTGGATCTCAGCAGACTCAACAAGTCTTTGAGAAAGACAAGATTTCGAATGGTCACACTTCAATCAATTTTGCCCTTCCTAGACAAGGACAACTGGATGTGCTCAATAGACCTTCAGGATGCGTATATCACATAAAAATTCACAGACGCTCCAGAAGGTTTCTCCGCTTTCGGCTGGGGTCCAGTCATTTTCAATTCAGAGCCCTGCCCTTTGGTCTCACTACAGCCCCCAGAGTGTTCACCAAATGTATGGCAGTGATCACGGCTCACCTGAGACGTCAAGGATTCCAGAAGTTTCCGTATCTCGACGACTGGCTCCTTTCAGCCACCACCAGGCATCAACTTCTCCAAGCCAGGGATTATACCCTAAATCTCTGCACTCAGTTAGGAATTTCGATCAACTACGAAAAATCCTCCTTATTGCCCTGCCAGTCTATTACTTTCATAGGCGCAAACTTAAACACTGTTCGGATGTCAGCAACCCTCACAGACCAAAGAATCTCAGATATCCAAACTCACGTGCGGATCATCCTTGCCAGCAAAAAGGTGCAAGCCAGAATGGTTCTGAAGGTATTAGGCCTCATGGCTGCAGCCATTACCCTTCTTCCCTTGGCCCGCTTCTACATGCGTCTTCTTCAATGGATGTTGTTCATCCAGTGGTCTTACCAACAACTTCCCATGCGTCACCAAATCCTGGTAACACAAATTTGCAAGAATCATCTATCATGGTGGATTTCTTCTCCCCAGATTCATCAAGGCAGACCCTTTGTATCCCCAGCCCTGGTAGCCACAGTCACTACAGACGCCTCCCTGATCGGGTGGGGGGGGTCATTATCAGGGCAGGATGGTTCATGGGACGTGGCAACCGTTCGAATACCACCTGCACATAAATGTCCTAGAGATGAGAGCAGTGCTTTTAACGTTGCAAGCCATCAACGACTTTCTTCCCTTGGGAACAATTGCAGTTCACACAGACAACATGTCTGTAGTATGGTATATCAACAAACAGGGCGGAACCAAGTCCTACCCCTTGTGTCGAGAAGCTCTCAGACTTTGGCAATGGGCGATCTCCTCTCATCGGTTTCTGGTAGCAACGCATATCCCTGGGAAAACCAACATTCTAGAGGACAGATTGAGCAGAGCTATTCTCATGCCTCACGAGTGGTCTCTCAAACAGTCTATAGTGGAGGAGATTTTTCTAGAATGTGGCCACCCATGTTGCGATCTTTTTGCTACTCCCCAAAACAGCAAATGCCCAGACTTCTTTTCTCTCTTCCCACTGCCAGGCCATCCCCCCAGAGACGCTCTTACCCAGGATTGGCCCCAGGGACTTCTTTATGCCTTTCCTCCCTTTCCGTTGATTCCACAAGTAATCCAGAAAGCCACCGTTTTGAGAGCCAAAATGATTCTCATTGCTCCCTATTGGCCTCGACAAATTTGGTTTCCGTTCCTCCATCGTCACCTATTGGTGCAGCTGTGGCATCTGGACCCAGTGCCAGACCTTCTGATTCACCAATCGGGTCAGCTGCATCGGTCTATTCCTTCTCTCAACCTCACAGCTTGGTTGCTCCACTTCCTTCCTTAGCCAGGCTTCCTATGATCACTAATCCTGTTAGGGATATCATAGTGGCTTCCCTTAAATCCTCTACTAGAAGGATTTATACCAGCAAGTGGAAACACTTCTCTTGTTGGGCAAAAGCTAAAAATATAGATCCCTTTACTGCCCCTGTTCATGCAGTTTTGGATTTCTTAGCGGAAATCTTTCACTCGGGCTCATCTTCCACGGTCAAAGTTCAGTTGGCTGCTATCTCGAACTTTCATGTCGGGTTTGCAGATCACAATATTATGTCCCACAGGCTTTGTAGAGCCTTTCTAAAAGGAATTTTTCTCCTTAAACCTCCTGTCAGGAGTCCTCCTCCTCAATGGGACCAAAATCTAGTGCTGACATCCTTAATTCTTCCTCCGTTCGAGCCAGCTGTTTCATGTTCCCTGAAATTTCTTTCATGGAAAACACTCTTCCTTGTTGCTATTACCTCGGCCAGGAGAGTGTCAGAACTTCATGCTCTCTGTTCGTCCCCTATTTGGTCTTCCACAAAGACAGGGTATCCTTGAGAACTAATCCAACCTTTTTGCCTAAGGTGGCCTCGAAAAATAATTTGAACCAATCTATTGACCTCCCTGTATTTTTCCCTAATTACTCAAACAGATCGGAACAAAAATTACATTATCTTGACGTTCATCGCCAACTCAGATATTATTTGGACAGAACAAAACAATTCAGGAAATCCGATCAGCTCTTTCTTTCTTATGCTGAAAATAAAGGCCTTCCTGTCTCCAAAGTGACCTTATCTAGATGGCTTTCTTCCACCATCTCCGAAATCTATCAGCTCAGGGGAAAACAGCTGTGCTCAAAACCAAAAGCGCATTCAACCAGAAGCTTAGTCACTTCCACAGCTTTTCAGGCTAGACTTCCATTAGACACTATTTGTGCAGCAGCCACTTGGGCCACTCCTCATACCTTTGTTTCTCATTACAAATTGGATTTGGCCTCCAGGGATAGAGCCAGTTTTGGCTCTACAGTTCTCAAGAGTCTGTTCCATTGAGCCACCCAGGATAGAGGTGCTAGGGACGCGGTCCCATCAAGCAAGAATGAAGGCGAGATTGACAACTTAACATTGAGAAGTTATGTACCTACCATAACTTTCCATGTTAGTTGTCTTCTCTCGCCTTCTTTCTTGCGACCCTCCCTCCTGCCCCCTGGCCTGGACAGACCTTTTTTTCTCCCTATCTGGAAGATTGCTTCTTAAGACCAGCTAGTTCTGGCCTTTTTTATGTCCATCCTTTAGGCTTTTTGCCTTTCCTTCCTTCTAGGAAGGTTTTTGTGCTAGGTGTTGTTGCCTTTAGGTACCAAATGAGATCTGGGTACTTACCGTCTTGCATCATGGGATATGGGGCTGCCTCGAGCTGGTAAAAGTGACTCTCGAGCTTAGCAAAGTGCCGAGTCAGAGCCGAGGATCGGCTCCGAACCCATCAAGCAAGAAAGAAGGCGAGAGAAGACAACTAACTTGGAACGTTATGGTAGGTACATAACTTCTCAATGCATGTCTTTGTTGCATCTGTTTTCATAGCTACCTTTAGAGGATTTGAAGAGGTATCTCGACTTTTTGTTGAGGCTGATAAGGGAGTATTTTCAGTCTTGGGACTTCACTTTAATCCGCATCAGTTTCCTCCTTCTGTTGTAGAGTTTGTTTATGGAAGGGGACTACCAGATTGGCTTCCTTTTTTTTTAGAGGAGAGCATCTTGATTCTATTGGGTATGGCGAGAGCCATGCATTTGTGTATGTGTTCATAGAGTGCACTGGCATATGACTCGGTGGTCATGCAACTATTCTCCATTTGCATGGGTGCCGTGAAGTTAGCCACCTCTGTTCTTAGGAGCCCAAAGTTAGCTTTGGAGAAGTTTTTCATGGTGGTTACCTTTGCGGAGGGGGTGGGACGGATGTGAATTTCCAAGGTGATTAGTTTGTGGTCGGATCTAACCAGGGAGGAGTTGACTATTGGTGAAGAGCAATGTTCACTCAGGTTAGCAATGACCAGGTCAAGGATGTTGCTATCTCTAGGTGGGGTAAGAACGAGCTGGTCCAGGGCATTGGAATTAATAAATTCCAGGAAACATTGGGCAAGTGTATTGGTACATGAGTTGTTTTCCCAGTTAATGGAGGGGTAGTTGAAGTTGCCCAGTATGAGTGTGTGTTAGGTTGGACCCTAATATTCTCCAGGGTGCTTAGGAATGTAGAGTGAGTGTCTTGGGACACTGGATCCTACCCAGTTCGGCTTTGTTAAGGGCAGATCCTGCCTCTTAAACCTGGCCAATTTCTTTGAAACAGTCACCAAGGCCATTGACGAAGGGAAGGTGGTCCACACAGCCTACCTGGACCTCGCAAAAGCCTTCGATACAATACCCCACTTGGGCATTATAGATAAGCTCACCAGCTTAAATATAAACCCCTATGTCACTAGATGGGTTGCAAACTGGCTCAAGGACAGAACCCACATGGTTAGAATTGCTGGAGCCATGTCAGACTCCAAACCAGTTACAAGTGGTGTCCCACAAGGCTCAGTCCTGGGACCTCTCTTGTTCGGTATATATTTCTCAGAGGTACAGGCCAACACGGAAGGACTGTGGCTGACCAAGTTCGCAGATGACTGCAAACTAGGCACCATAATCGACTCTCCAGCCGACACAAGCATCCTCCAAAAGGGCCTCATAGAAACAGACAACTGGTGCCAGAGCCATGGCCTCAAGCTAAACGCAAAAAGTGTATAGTCATCCCCTTTGGCAAAAACGTAGTGCCCACAAATTACCACATAGGTGGTAATCCATTAAGTACAGAAGAAGTAATTAGGGACCTGGGGACCCAAGTTTATAGCAATCTCTCATTTAACAACCACGTGGCCAAATTGGTTAGAAAAACATTTTATATAGCCCACCTAATCATGAAGGGATTCACATCTAGATCAGGGGAGGTCATCGTGCCTCTTTACTCATCCCTCATCAGGCCCATAATCGAGTACAATGCCCCTTTTGGGATGTACCTTACCAAACACCTGCAGCAACTGGAAAGACCCCAAAAGTACCTCACCAAGAGGATCAAAGGGCTCAAACAGATGCCATATGCTGCCCAGTTAAAGATACTCCAGCTCTACTCAGTGGCATACCACCTGCTCAGTGGCGATCTGTGCCTGATGTATAAAGCCACGTCCAACCCGGAATTAAGAGACATGCTGCACCTCAAAAAATCCAAATCCCATCGAGCTATGCGCTCGACAGACTTGAACCTCAGCACTGAAATAAATAGGACATGCTGGAGGGACAGATTCATAACCCAGAGGCTCCCTTCACTCTGGAATAAAATCCCAGTCCAGGTTAGGCAGAGTCCCTCATTGACTCTCTTCAAGAGGAATCTTGATGAGTGGATGGGAGATCGTAGGCTTATCCCGGGTATTACTTCTGTGTCACTGTTAGACAGAGGCACAGTATACTAACCTCGAAAAATGGCATAGCAAAATTAATTTAAAATGGGTGGCGAAAGCCAAACATACTCTGGCTAGGCTTATAAATGCCCTAGGGCAGATAGCCTAGTATGAACCTATGACCTGAATCGCTGTCTTATCCAATGTTAGCTGCACTTGAAGTATCTCTGATGCGTTATGTTGGGCTACCCATCTGGAGGTGTGCGCATCCTTTATGAATATGAAAACACCACCACCTTTGGAGCTTCGGTCCAAATTCTGGGGCCGAAAGGTGTGGAATGAGTTATAGCCTGGTAGTGCAGGGGTGCTTTCTGCTGTCTTTAACCAGGTCTCTCGTACAGCACAAATGTCGATGTTCTCCATTTTAAGGAGTGCTTCGAGTGAGTGCATTTTGAGATTTATACTTCTAGCGTTGAGCAGCATGACCCTCAAGATTCCATTTGTTTATAGCTGTTATGGTGGTAATTTGGTCTTTGGAACACCATATAAAAAAGGCACTACAGGGGTGGCAAGAGCTTTGGCCAGTATCCAGAAGCCCAGGGGTGACAGATGCAGGCCATCTCTGGCAAAGCATCGAGGTCTGTCAGTCATGTCATCCCAGGCAGGCAGACACTGGATCCCCTTAGAATGACACCAGAAACTTAGCCAATCCTTGAAATCAGTCATTTTCTGCTTGTATTATGGTATCATTCTGGGTGATGGTAGGATGCTGCTCACGGCTAGGGTCATACCTGCCTGGGCTACATAATCCGAGAGCTCCTCCATGTCTCTTTTCATGTAGTCCATGGAGGTACGTCTCAGATCATTCACACCCACATGTACAATGACAGAGTCATATTTGTATCTGTTGTTGAGGGACCTGAGTGCGTGCGTTATATGGTGAATCCTGGCACCTAACAGGAAGCTGACTGTTACTTTCTCCTTAGTCAACCTGGTGAGTGGGACATCAGTGTGCCTCACTATCGAGTCACCTGTGACTAGTGTGTTGGGCATGCTGTTTTGTCTTAGGGGCTTTGGTTGAGTGGCACACTGTTTAGGAGAGTTATGTGTCTCATGATTACTGTTGTGTTGTAGTGGTCGAGTGCGTTTTTGCCTTGGAAGTCTCTGCTGTTCTGGTAGATTTTTATTGAGAGCCTCTGTGAAGATGGGTGTGTGGTTTCTGTTTTTATGTGAAGGCAGTGCTGGTATGTGTTCTGGAGGGCTATGTGTTCCATGTGGAGTGGTGCAAGTGTTGACCTTCTCCTCCTGACCAGCTATTCCGGCCTTGGCTGGAGAGTGCCTGGCTTCCAATTTGGATATATAAGTGTATCTCTTGCAAGTCTGAGTGTTGGGAGGTAAGAGGAGAGGGTTGTGGGTGTACATGAGGCAGTTGCGACATTGCCTCAGGATGCACAAGTTCACCAGGTTAATAGGAGAAAGCACAGGGAACTGACCTTTAGACATGCCTGGAGGGGTGGGCATTAATAATAACTACTGGAGCAGTTTCCTTGTAGAACGTTTAGTGATGTTAGCACTTTTGTGTGCTACAATAACTGCTACAAGAAGTCTGGTATGGTAAAGTGCTAGACTAATAAGCTAGTAAAAGTGAAGGAGAGGACAGAACTAGCAGATCTAAGGGAAAAATTGAAGAGCAGACTTTGGCACCTCTCAGAAGCTTACAAACAGTCCTGGATACAGTATATCTGTATCTGGACTAGACTAGTTACAGGAAAGGTGGGAAACAAGCTCAGTGTGGGCTTTTAAACCAGAAAGTTGAAGGAGATGGAAAAAAGTGCTCAAAAAGCCAATAAACTGCAACTTCTGGGCCAGGAACCACTCCTCTTGTGGTAGATAGGCTACCTAGTGCTTATACCTAGTGCTTATCACTCCCACTCACAGTCATTGGTTTGAAGGTTGATCTTTCAGTACTTTGATCATTTAAATGTACTTTATATATATATATATATATATATATATA